>NW_025544759.1:142436-144435 GCF_011800055.1 Colletotrichum gloeosporioides | reverse complement strand
TTTAATACCTCTTTAGATAACTTTAAATCTATAGAAGATTATATAAATAAAATAAAAGAACTTATAGATAACTTATCTTATAATAAGCTTAAACTACTAAATTAAGTAGTTATAGCTTATATACTTAATAGTCTAAATAAAACTTATAAAGCTTTTATAACCTTTATAACTTAGTCTCTTAGGACTAACCTTTCTATTTATAACTTAAACTCTTTATATACTAATCTTATAGATAAGTATAAGAGAAAAAGAGGTAAAGAAGTAGTTAATAATACTACTACTAAAGGTAATAAAATTAAAAAATAAAATAAAAACTAAGAAAATAATAAAAAGAAAGATAAAAATAAAATAAATAAAAAACCTTAGAAAAAATAGAAAGGTTTATACTATAAAAATTATAAGAAAATAAACTATACTAAAGAAAACTACGCTTTTCTATATCCTAAAAAAGTACCTAACTAGTAGAAAAAGCCCTCTACTACTAGTACTAAGGATAAAGAAAAAGAAGTAGTTAATATAACTACTATAGATAATATTACCCCCTATATATCTATTAATAATCCTAAAAATCCTATAGATTTAATAGATTTATCTTCTGATAAAGAAGAAGAAGATATTCTCTTTAAGAATATAAGCTATACTACTCCTAATAATATAAATAATAATATTAATAATCCTTCTTTAGGTTATTTAATTAACTAATCTTTTATTAAGGAAAAAGGAAAAGTAAGGAGTTATAATAATAAGAATAAAAAAACAGTTAATTTTTATATTAATACTACAACTACTATTCATATAGTTAATAACTATAACCTTATAAAAAATCCTATAAAAATAAATAAAACAATAAAATAGAGAGAAATAAAGACTCTTACTTCTACTATAAAAAATGATTTAATAATATATCCTAATAATAATAATATAATATTAAAAAACGTTTATTATATACCTAAACTAGGTATTAATCTACTTAGTTAATCTAAGTTAGATTCTTTAGGTATTACTTCTATTATATAGAAATAACCTATTTTATATAATATTAATAAAGATTATATTATTACTATAGAGGTAAAACGAAATAACTTATATTTCTTCTAATTTCCTATTAATAATAATAATAACTATATNTAACTATATATACAATACTACAAATAATAATAATATAAATAATAATAATAATAATAGCCTCTAACTATGGCACGAACGTCTAGGACATATACATATACAAAGCCTTTTAAAATTAAAGGATANATACTATTATAAATATAAATATAAATAATAATAATAATAATAATAAATTACAGCCCTATAAAGCCTGTTATCAAGGTAAGTTTATAACTAAGGCTAGTAAAAAACAGGTTTATAACAAAAATCTAGATTACTTAGATTATATAGCTTCAGATTTATATAGACCTATAACGCCTACTACTTATAATAAATATAACCTTTTTATTATCTTTATAGATAAATATACCTATTTTATATAGGGAAAATTACTTAAAGATAAAGAGAAGTATACTATTAGTGAAGCTTTTCTTAAATTTCAAGCTGAAGTTAATAATAATAATAATAATAAAAGAATAAAAGAAATATTTACTAATAGAGGTAGAGAATTTAATAATAAACGCTTTAAAGTAATATGTACTAAAAGCAGTATAATATATAATAAAAGACCTCCTTATATATATAAACCTAATAGACTTATAGAGCGTACTATATATACTATAGTTAATAAAATAAGAACCTTACTATATAATTTAGGTTTACTATACTACTTATAAAGTAAAGCCTTCTATACTACTCTTTATATATATAATAGGATTCCTTATAGCTCTATTAAGTATAAAACGCCTTATAAAATAAAGAATAATATAAAACTTAATATTAATAATATAAAAGTATAGGGTAGCGTATACTATTATAAGAATAAAGATCTACTTATTAAAAAACTAGATATATAAGTATATTAAGGTTATATAATTAATTATAGATCTAATAG
>NW_025544759.1:136466-142346 GCF_011800055.1 Colletotrichum gloeosporioides | reverse complement strand
ATTATAAAGAGCTTCTTATAAGTATAAATACCTACTTTAAAGATATAAATAGTAGTATTATGCCTAATAATAATAGATATAATACTACCTATAATAGTTTACTAAGAGATATTTCTAGTTAANAGAATAATAATAACGCTTAACTTACTTTAATATTCTATATAAAATAAACAAATAAAGTTTAAGGTACTAAACCTTATATAAAAATACTCTATTTATTATAACCTATAACTATAATATTAATTATGTAATACGTATAGTTATATAAGCACCTTATATAATTAGCAGTTTAGCAGGTTGCGTTTTAGATTATCTTTCCCCTCACTTTTCCCTATTAGAGGAAGTAACCTGCTAACTACACAATTAATAATAACCAGAGTCATTATAATATATTAATTCCCTTATTATTATCTATACGATTAAATACCTATAAATACTTAGGATTATCACCTTTTATTATAATATAAGCCTATCTATAACCTTATACTATATAGGCGTATATACTACGCCTCTGAATATACTTATACCTATACTAATAGGTTATGAGCCTAGCTTAGAGATAACCTCTATTCCTTCTACCTCTTTATCTCTTCCCTACCTACTTATAAAGCCTTACCTCTACTTAAGGGTTATATATACTGAAAATTGATCCTTTAAACGCTTTTCTATCTATACTACCTACGTAGAAGCTAATATACTAGCTGGACTAATAGTTTAGTTCCATGAGATATACCTCTTATAAATCTATATAACTAATCCTATATAAATTAACTATACCTCTATTAATCCTTCCTTAAGTAGATAGTCTCTTGCTACTACTTTATTCGATCTATATCCCTCAGATTATCTCTTTAAACTATCCTCTAGTTTACTCCTAATCTGGTTTAGACCTATACTTATAGTATAACGGACTTCTTCTTAACTGATCTACTATATAGGATATATGTCTCCTTAGTCTGATAGAAGTTTAGCTGAAGAAAATATTAATTAAAGAGAAGGAATAAAAACCACTCTTTTTATTAGTTAAACCTTAACCCTCTAGGTTTATAACTGTTATAACTTTACTATAAGAACTACTATATTATATATATAATAGCTCTTTAGTTATATAACCTCACTGTTATTTAACCTTTATAAGGCTTGTAATTACGCGTCGTATAGTAATAAGGTAATAATGACTGATCTTAAGGTTTAGTTCCCTAAGCTTATAGGCTCTGAGAACTATAAAGTATGGGCTATACGTATAAAAGCCTTATTATATAGTAAAGATATTACTATAGACCTTACTAAGCCTATATCTGAAGATAATTTAGATAAAAACTATAAGGCTTTAAGTTATATATAGTTATTCTGTAATGATGGTCTACTTAGGGTTATAAAAGATAATAAAGATACTTATATAGCTTGGAATTATCTAAAGTCCCTATATAAGCTTATAGGTTTTATAAACGAGTTTTTAACTTATAAAGAGTTCTTTAATACCTCCTTAGATAACTTTAAATCTATAGAAGATTATATAAATAAAATAAAAGAACTTATAGATAACTTATCTTATAATAAGCTTAAACTACTAGATTAAGTAGTTATTGCTTATATACTTAATAGTCTAAATGAGACTTATGAGGCTTTTATAACCTCTATAACTTAGTCTCTTAGGACTAACCCTTCTGCCTATAACTTAGACTCTTTATATGCTAGTCTTATAGATAAGTATAAGAGAAAAAGAGGTAAAGAAGTAGTTAATAATACTACTACTAAAGGTAATAAAATTAAAAAATAAAATAAAAACTAAGAAAATAATAAAAAGAAAGATAAAAATAAAATAAATAANTAAAATAAAAACTAGGAAAATAATAAAAAGAAAGATAAAAATAAAATAAGTAAAAAACCTTGGAAAAAATAGAAAGGTTTATACTGTAAAAATTGTAAGAAGATAAACTATACTGAAGAAAACTGCGCTTTTCTGTATCCTGAAAAAGTACCTAGCTGGTGGAAAAAGCCCTCTACTAGTACTATTAGTACTAAGGATAAAGAAAAAGAAGTAGTTAATATAACTACTGTAGATAATATTACCCCCTATATATCTATTAATAATCCTAAAAATCTTATGGATTTAATGGATTTATTTTCTGATAAAGAAGAAGAAGATATTCTCTTTGAGAATGTAAGCTATACTGCTCCTAATAATATATATAATAATACTAATAATAATCCTTCCTTAGGTTATTTAATTAACTAATCTTTTATTAAGGAAAAAGGAAAAGTAAGGAGTTATACTAATAAGAATGAAAAAATGGTTGATTTTTATATTGATACTGCGGCTACTATTTATGTAGTTAATAACTATAACTTTATAAAAAATCCTATAAAAATAAATAAAATAATNAATTATAACCTTATAAAAAATCCTATAAAAATAAATAAAATAATAAAATAGGGAGAAGTAAGAACTCTTACTTCTACTATAAAGGGTGATTTAATAATATATCCTAATAATAATAATATAATNGGTGACTTAATAATATATCCTAATAATAATAACATAATATTAAAAGACGTTTATTATATACTTGAACTAGGTATTAATCTACTTAGTCAATCTAAGCTAGATTCTTTAGGTATTGCTTCTATTATATGGAAACAACCTATTTTATATAATATTAATAAAGATTGTATTATTGCTATAGGGGCAAAACGAAATAACTTATATTTCTTCCAATTTCCTATCAATAATAACAATAACTATATATACAATACTACAAATAATAATAATATAAATAATAAAAATAATAATAATAATAATAATAATAATAGCCTCCAACTATGGCACGAACGTCTAGGACATNAGGACATATATATATATAAAGCCTTTTAAAATTAAAGGATAATACTATTATAGATATAAATAATAATAATAATAATAATAAATTACAGCCCTGCAAAGCCTGTTATCAAGGCAAATTTATAACTAAGGCTAGTAAAAAACAGGTTCATAACAAAAATCTAGATTATCTAGATTATATAGCTTCAGATTTATGTGGGCCTATAACGCCTACTACTTATGATAAATATAACCTTTTTATTATCTTTATAGATAAATATACCCGTTTTGTATGGGGAAAATTACTTAAAGATAAAGAGAAGCATACTGTTAGTGAAGCTTTTCTTGAATTTCAAGCTGAAGTTAATAATAATAATAATAATAAAAGAATAAAAGAAATATCTACTGGTGGAGGTAGAGAATTTGATAATGAACGCTTTAAAGCTATATGCACTAAAAGCGGTATAATATATAATAAAAGACCTCCTTATACGCATGAACCTAACGGACTTATAGAGCGTACTATACGCACTATAGTTAATAAAATAAGAACCTTACTATATAATTTAGGTTTACTACACTACTTATGGGGTGAAGCTTTTAATGCTACTCTTTATATGCATAATAGGACTCCTCATAGCTCTATTGAGTATAAAACGCCTTATGAAATAAAGAATAATATAAAACCTAATATTAATAATATAAAGGTGTGGGGTAGCGTATGCTATTATAAGAATAAAGATCTACTTATTAAAAAACTAGACGTACGAGCACGTCAAGGTTATATAATTAATTATGGATCTAATGGGTATAAGATCTGGGATATGCAACTAAGAAGAGCCTTATGGTCTTGAGACGTTGAAATCCTAGAGAATACCTTTATTTCTTATCATAAAGAGCTTCCTATAAGCATAAATACCCGCTTTAAGGATATAAATAGTAGTATTATGCCTAACAATGATAGATATAATACTGCCTATAATAGTCCACTAAGAGATATTTCTAGTTAATCTATCTCTTATAGTAATAATCCTACTATAAGTAGAGATATTGCTATAACTAATAATGCTCTTAAGAATCTAAATGATGAGACTATTATTAATAGTAATAATAATATAAATATAAATAATAATAATACTATTAATAATAGCAATAATAATAAGATCAATACTAGTATGAGTAGTTCATATAATGATAGTATGAAAACTACTAGTATTAATAATGGAGAAATAAATAAAGAAAAATCTAAGTTACTTATAGAGATCCCCTCTCTATTAGAAGAAGCTAAAAAAGACTACTAATGGGTTAATAATACGGTTAATAATACTGAAAGTGCACTATTATTTACTATTCAGGACTGCCCTGCTCTTAGTATATATAAAATAAATAATAACGTTATAACTGATAATAATAGTATTGCTGGAACTAGTACTATCGATAAAGCTTCTTATATACTATCAGTTATTATATTAGACGAGCCTTCTACTATAAGATAAGCCTTAAATTCTCTTTATAAAGATAATTGGATTTAGGCTATGTAACTAGAAGTAACTTAAATAGAAGATATAAAAACTTGGGAAATTATATAAAAACTAGATAATATTTATCTATTAGGCGGTAGATGGGTATATATTATGAAATTAAAAGATAAAATAAATAATATATATAAATATAAAGTAAGATGGGTTGCTTAAGGTTTTAATTAATATATTGGTATTGATTACTTAGAAACCTTTTCTACTATTTGTAGACCTGAGAGCTATAGATTTATAGTAATATTTGCTATAAAAGAAGGTTGGACCTTTCTATAGTATGATGTTATTATAGCGTTTATATACGCTAATATAGATATGGATATATATATAATATTACTAATAGGTTTTTTATATAATAAAACTACTAATAAGTTGGAATTTAATCCTAATTATAACTATAAGTTTAATAATAATAAATATTGCTGTAAGTTTATTAAAGCTTTATATGGGTTAAAGTAAAGCTTTAGACTGTGGTATAACTACTTAAAAGCTATATTAATAAAATTGGGATTTATTGTTTCACTTTATGATGAAGTAGTATTTATACTTAATAAAAATAGCTATAAAGCTATAATATGTTGCTATGTGGACGATATATTACTAGTAGCTAATAATACTGCTACTAGTAATTATATATATAATATATTAAGGTAATATATAAAAATATAAATATTAGGGGAGCTTAGTACTTTTTTAGGCTGTGAGTTTGAGATAGATAGACCTAATAAGTCTTTCTTTATGTATTAAACTAAATATATATAAAAAATATTAAATAAATATAATAAAATAAATATAAATCTATTTATAATTCCTATAAGAGATAATATAAAACTATATATAAATAAATATTATACTTCTAAAGAAGAAATTCTATAGTTTTAATAGTAAATTAGAGTACTTTTATATCTAGCTTTAAAAACTAGATTTAATATAGCTCTAGCTATTATAATCTTATTAAGATATATAATAAACCTTTCTAAAGAGTATTTTATAGCTTTAGATTATCTATAGGGTTACTTAAATAAATATCCTAANAACCCTTCTAAAGAGTATTTTATAGCTCTAGATTATCTATAGGGTTACTTAAATAAATATCTTAATAAAGGAATATACTATAACTATAGTAATAATAAAATTTAGGATTTAATAGGTTATTTAGACTCTAATTAGGCTAGAGACCTAAATAATAGAAAATCTATGTTAGCTTATATATTTTACTAGGGTTTATATAATATAGTATCTTATAGTACTATAAAATAAAAAACTATAGCTTTATCTACTTATAAAGCTAAATATATAGCTTTAACTGAAGCTATTAAAGAGGCTTTATACCTATATAATAACTATAACTATAATTTAAATAAACTAGGATTTAATCCTATTAAAAAGCCTAAGAAATTTATAGATAACTTAGTAGCTAAAAGGCTAGCTAAAAATCCTAAATTTCATAAGAAATCTAAGTATATTAATATAAAATATTACTTTACTAGAGAATCTTTATTAAATAAAGATTATATATTATTT
>NW_025544759.1:131546-136440 GCF_011800055.1 Colletotrichum gloeosporioides | reverse complement strand
TAATATTGCGGATATATTAACTAAGCTAGTAGGCAAAGTTATATTTAATACTATAATGAATATAATTAATAATAATAATAATAATAATAATAATAATATAAATAACGATAATAATAATAATAACTGCATTAAAGAAATAACTTACTAGTTTTTCTCTTATATTTTTACCTATAAGGTTATTTAATAAGAGTTTTTTAACTAGTTATAAACATATTATATATATTATAGGAATATTTTTCTTATTTTTCCTATGAGGTTTTTAAGTTTTTTATACCTATAACGTATATATATATTAAGTGAGTAAGCTATATACTATAAATTAACTGTATATACCTTAAGGGGGGATATTAACATATAACATTCTTTTATAATAATAATAATAATATAAGAATAATAATAACGCTTAACTTACTTTAATATTCTATATAAAATAAACGAATAAGGTTTAAGGTATTAAACCTTATATAAAAATACTCTATTTATTATAACCTATAACTATAATATTAATTATATAATACGTATAGTTACGTAAGCACCTTATATAATTAGCAGTTTAGTAGGTTATATTTTAGATTATCTTTCCCCTCACTTTTCCCTACTAGAGGAAGTAACCTACTAACTACATAAGTAACAATAACTAGAGTTATTACAATATATCAATTCCCTTATTATTATCTATATAATTAAATGCCTATAAATGCTCAGGATTATCACCTTTTATCATAACATAAGCCTATCTATAACCCTATACTATATAGGCGCATATACCACGCCCCTGAATACGCTTATACTTATGCTAACATTTATTACTAATATTATTAATAATTTAGTAATATTTAATCTTAATATAGTATAATTTAAGTAACTATTTACTTAATAGGTAATTATTAAAGGTATTTATAGAATCTATATATACTTAGAGGGGTAGGTAAATAGAGATATTTATCTCTTTAAAAAGATCTATAATATATAATAGAGCTTTCCTTCTAAGTATTAAATTTATCTATTTAGCTTTATAGGTTAATATAGCTATAAATAATTATAATACTAATTTCTAAGTAATTAATACTCCTCTATATATAACTATATAGTTAGCTATTAACTTACTTATTCTTTTATAGTTAAACTAGCTAGTATTATAAAATATTAATAATTTAAGGTTATTAATAAAATAACCTAAACTATTAAAGTAGAGTATTAATTATTATAAGTTATAGAGATATCTCTATATTAATCTTAGTAGTTTATTATACTTTTTAGAGGTATATTATTAATCTCTAGTAGCTCTACTTATAGGTATTATAATATCTAGTTATATACTATTTATAATCTACTATAATTTACTTAGATTACTTTAATATTTATATATCTTAGTAAGTATTTTATATTATTCTATAATCTTTAATAACTAAGTATTACTAGGGGGATAGGAAACTTAGTTATACTTAGTAATACCTTTCTCTATTAATATATTATTAATATATTTAGTTTATAAGATCTAAAGTTATTTTATTTTTTAGTAATAAATAATTTTAAATCTAAGAAATTATTATACTTTACTTAAATCTTTAATTTNTTTAGTAGTAAATAATTTTAAACCTAAGAAACTATTATACTTTACTTAAATCTTTAATCTAGAAGAAGTTATATAAATTATTTTTAAAGTTATTAACTTATTTAATATTAGGTATAATAATAAGTATATTATTAATATAAAGTAATATTATAATACTATCTTTATTAATAAGAATATAAGGTTCTTTTAGAAGTAGATTAAACCTTAATTACTTAAGGATAGTAATAATTTACTTATATTAGAGAAAAGAGGATTCTCTTAGTTTATAAAAAGCTCTTTTTAATTTATAAAATTAATTAAATCTATTATTAAACCTATAAAGTTAAGTAATAAAGATATTATAATCTCTTATAAAAATATTTAGGAAAGCTATAACTATATTAACTTAGTAAAGTTTTAGATCTTTAAGTATTATAATTAGTAAAAAAACTTATAGAGTAATAAGATTAGTAATAATAATATAAACTATCTTATTATCCTTATTTTAAAAGTTACTATAGATAACCTATTTTATTCTAACTTTATTAAGTTTTCTATTTATAGTAACCTTTTTATTATATACTTATTTACTTAAGAGATATTTAAAGCTATCTAAAAACTCTTTAAGTTATTAATATTTTATCCCTTATAAGCTATTAACTTAAGTTTTTATAATATTAAAGATAGTTAACTTTAGAGGTCTTTCTTTTATTACTTCCTACTTCTTAAAAGTTATAAGTAAGTAAATCTCTAAGTTAAAGACTTATAATAAATTAGATATTAAGAAAGTAAAAATAACTAATTCTTAGTCTATTTTATTATTAATTAAATTAATCTTTATAGTTTCTATTTTACTAAATTCCTTATTAAACTTCTTTATATTATATAGTACTTAGGTTTTAAGTATCTAAGTTATTTAAGTAGAAGAAGAAGTAGTTATTCTTAATAATCTTATAAGGATAAAGCCTCTACTACTATTCTTTAATCTTCCCCTCTATTTTCCTTATATTAAGTAAAAAGTTTAAAATAAAATACTAAGAGAGCTTTATTATTATAAAGTATCCTTTAATAGTTATTATTACTAAGGAGTAATAAGAGATTTCTACCTTAGAGGAGTAGTAGGAGAATATTACTTTAGAGGAATATATTAATTATTTTATTATAAGAGAGAAACTTCTTTTAGTATTAATTATATTTATATATTTATAATATTAATATTTAGTACTAATATATATAGTTTTAGATTTAAGGTTAGTAAATTACCCCCCTTTCTACTAACTTCTTTTTATTCTTAAGGAGGTTTATTTTCTTATTCTTATTTATTATTACTTTTTAATTCTTAAGCTTCTTTTAGGTATAAATTATCTACCTCCTCTTATAGTAGTTCTTATTTAGTAGAATAAATATAATAGTATAACTTTATATTTAAATTATAAAACTAAGACTTAGCCTTATAGGTTATAGTTAGTAGTTTATTATTATACTTATAGGTTTCTAATTTAACCTCTTCTCTTAGCTATAAGTTATTAAATTTAATTAGGGGGAGCTCTCCTTTATCTTCCTTAAATATTATATCCCTTACTTATTAAATATTATTAGTCCTTTTAATAAGAATATAGAAAATATTACTATAGAGGTTATTATATTTTATAAATCTTTTAAGTTTAGTTTTAAACTTTATTTTCTACTTTTTTATATATAGATAGCTATTTAAATAAATATAGATATAAGTTTAGTAACTTTAGTAATAGAGATAGTATATATATAGTTTTCTTATAATAGGAGATATATTAAAAGTATTTATTAGTTTCTTATAAGGATTAATATTACCCTTACTATTAAATAGTAGATTACTAATTTCTATAGAAGTCTTTATTAATTAGGGCTAAAAGGATTTAAAAAGGCTAACTTCTATATATATTACTTATACTTTTTATTATATAGCTTTATTAAAACTTTCTACTCCCTTATTCTATTAATAAGAGTAAAGTATTACTATCTTTAGGATAAAACTTTACTCTTAAGTAAAAAGCTTTATTACTTTAAGAAGAGCTATATTATTATTTATAATAACTTTAGAGAAATAAATAATATTATTTATTACTATAATCTTTCTTAAAAACTAGTTTTATAGCTAAATAGCTATATCTTTTTTTAATTTAAATACTTAGAACTATCTATAATTTAAAAAAGTTTCTATAATATAAAAGCTATAAATAATACCTCTAAAGCCTTATAGTATTAGTTCTAAAAAGTTAATTTAAAACCTCTAAAAAGTTTAAGTTAGTTATTTTTATTATCTATTATTAAGTTATTATATTAATTTTATTATAAAGTAGATATAATACTTATATCTTATAAGAGGTACTCTAAAGAGGTTTATATTAATATCTCTTATAGTAGTAATAATTACTTCTCTAGATAGATACTTTAGATAAGTATAAAAAGTTTAGTAATTTAGTCTAAGAGAACTAAATTTATTACCTTAATTAAAAAAATAGATCTAAAATTAAGAGACTTATATATTTTATTTAAAGTTAGTAATAGTTTTAAATATATCTTTATAAACTAAAATATTATTTAGACTATTAAAATAAATACCTATCTTCTAAAGAAGACTAATATTAATAATTTATATTATATTATAAAGTTTATAGAGAGTATTATATAGTTAGAAAGTAGTTTTTTTATTACTTAGCTTAGTAGTAATTACCTTAGCTATATTAATAACTTAGCTAATTTAGTCCTTTCTACTTATATAATTTATAATTAATCCTTAAGGGAGATCTTAAAATTCTTTAAAAATAGAGAGATTATTAAGAATATATCTACTAATACTAATATCTAATATAAAGAAGTCTATCCTCCTAATTAAAGCTATAGATATAATATATTAACTTAGTTATACTTCTTAGTTATTATTTTCTTCTTTATTAACTTCCTTAATAGTACTATATATAAAGAAACTATTAGTCTCTATATTTATAGCTTAACTAGTAAGACTATAATTAAAGTATATAGATTCTTTTATTAGTTATTTCCTAACTCCCTATATATATATAATTTTATATAGATCTTTAACTAGAGGTTAAAGGTTAAAGTATAAACTAAATACTCTAAAATCTTCTATTAAGAATAATAAAAAGGTCCTCTTCTAAGCTTAAACTAATAAAGTATCTATAAAAACTTTAGATTATTAGTTAATATCTTATTTAATACTAAAGTTTCTAAAAATACTATCTTAAGTTTAGCTTTCTAAGGTAAATATTAAAGTAAATACCTATATTATTAATTACTAAGTTATTAGTAATTTATTAATATACTTAAACTTATTATATA
>NW_025544759.1:8550-130934 GCF_011800055.1 Colletotrichum gloeosporioides | reverse complement strand
TTCTAAGAGATTATATTAAATCTTCTCTATAAATAACTATTTAGTAAATATAAAACCTATAAATATTAGATTACTTAAAGAGTTTAAATTTTTAACTATTACTATTTTATTTTCTTTAAAAATTATATTTTTATTATATCTAATTAGTATCCTTTTAGCTATTAAGTAGAAAAATAATCTTATTACTTTAAAGGTATTCTTAAGATTAATCTCCTATAGTTTAAAATTTGTAGTTTTAATTAATTTAAGGATAGTATTATATACTAAACTTCTTAAATCTAATCTCTTATTAACTACTTTCTATATAGTTACTCTAATTATAAAGTTTATAATAGAAGAAAGGAGAAGGTTAGTTTAAAATAATCCCCTTTTAGTAGAGTTAGAAGAAAATAGAGTTAGATTATTAATTAAAAATATATTAATTTATTTAATTAATTTAATAATTTAAGAGAAGTTTAAAAAGTAATTATAAATAATTATTAGATATTTATTAAGTAGTTATTATTATATAACTATAATAATTATTAAATAATTATTAACTTTAGTAGTTTAAAAGCTAAAGAGATTTTATAAATAGGAGATATATATTATAATAGTTATAACCTCTACTTAGAAGTATTACTTTTAGTAACTTAATAATTTATTAATTACTTTATAGTAATTATTAAACTATAAAGTTAAAGTTCTAATAGCTACTTAGGAATAACCTTATTATTTAGTAGATAGATTTAGGTATTTAGAGGGTTTATAACCTATATAAAGTAGCTTAATTAATCTAGCTATAAGTACTAGGCGCGCCTAGCTATAAAGTAGTATAGCTGATCCCTTACGTAAAGGTGGGATTTAGGCTGGGGTTCAGGCCTCAGGCCTGGGCCCGGCCGACTACCGTCTCGCACCTGCGGACATCGGCTGAACACTGTCGCGACATCAGTTGCTCTCTTGAGTGGGACAACATGTCAACATGGGACGACTCAACGCTCACACTGAAAGGCGCGAGCACGTCAACGGGTCCGCCGATGCACCCGAGCCTTTGAAAAACAACACCAAACAAAATCTCCCAATGCCTCGGTCCGGAACGTGGAATACTTGGCTCTAACCCGATGCCGCTGCAGAACTCACTGTACGAAGTACCAGACCAGAACCTCATCCAGTGCTGAAAATTTTCGTTATGATCAACTACCGGAATGGATACCCTTGTGGATCTCAACTGGCCATCACCACATTAATTAGCCCCGGCCGAGCAGGTTCGTCACCTCCGATGTGCCGCCGTAAGTGGCTCTTATTCCCCTCATTAATATCGGCCGCCAGACCCTTGCTCCGTCGCGGGGCCTAGCTGGGTCGAGATGATCTGATAAGATAATAAAGTATCTGTATCGCTCACCAACGTGGCATCCTGCCGCCGTCCATACAATTACACCCTTGTCTTGAGCCTACTAGGGCCCTAAAGCACAAACAGCTTGCTGCAGAAAATTATTGCTTCTGTGGGAAAAGTGAGGGGAACGAGCGATAACGATTCCCGCACGCCACCAACAATCAACACCATCCCATCCCATCCAATCTCACAGCACCACTCAATCGGATCCTACCCCGAGCCACGTCAAACCGAACCCCTCCTCTCTGCTGGATCAGCCTCTCGCGAGCTTTGTTCTGCCAATACGACAGCAGCAGCAATGGCGCCCGCGATCCCGCCCACGCGACGGTCGCGCAACGGCTGCATCGACTGCCGCCGGGCCAAGGTCAAGTGCGACGAGATCCGCCCGTCATGCGGTACTTGCGCCCGGCGTCGGCACGTCTGCCAGGGGTACAAGACGCCTGCCCCTACCCACTCGCGATCATCCAACGCGTCACTGCCGCCGTCCACGGCCTCGTCTGGTGTCGCTGCTGGTGGCAGCGGTGGCAAGAGCGCAGTGGGAGCAGCAGCGGCGTCGCCAAAGACTCCGGCGAGCGAGGCTTCGGTGACCGAGACGATCGCCGTGGCAACCACCCCGGCGGAGGCTGAGTGTCGGCCGACGCTGGTGGTGGAAAGCCCGAGGATCTTCTCGCTCATCCCGCCTGGCACGGTGCCGGTCGGGGATCAGCCGCATTTTGAGGTCTACTTCAACAGACACCCGTTTGAGCTGCTGATTGGCCAGGAGTTTGTGTGCGAGATGAACGCCAACGTCTTGATGATGTTACAGCAAGATCCAGTAACGGTCGCAGACGCCGTGTCGGCGGTTGGCTACTCATATCTTGTGGGGATGGGGAACAACACCTCACAAACGCTTTTGCCGGTGCTAAATCGCAGGGCAAGAATACTTGCCAATCTGAGGAGCATGAAGCCGTCGAGTTATTACTTTGAGGAAGCTCTGTTCTTACTTCTCGGTCTTTGCGCAATGGAGGTGAGTTCTATGCTCCGTGTGGGACGTTCTCATCCGACTGTGAATCTCGGGTGGTGAACATGGATCGTATGCTCACAGGGTCCAGCTCGTTACTCTGGCGCAACCAGGACACCAGGCTACCATTCCTACTGTCCTGTCCAACGTGGCGTCTCTCATCACACACCACGTCTCTGCTGGAGGAAACGTATCGTCTATTGCGAGATATTATCTCCGCGCATTGGCCAGACAAGATCTCGTGGTCTCGCTCGTCCAGCTGCGCCGGCCCAAAGTGCCCACTTACGTCTGGCTCGAAGACGAGCCCAAGCCTGACCGACTGCTCGGCTACACCGTGACCATGATGCCTCTCCTCGAAGAACTCTGCACGCTGGCGGAGGAGGTTCGAGATCAGGTCCTTCAGCCTGCTTTTAACAACTCTCTCCTGGATGGACCCGGGACCATCTCCACATCGGATGACACTTCGCCGCCTTCGTTGTGCCTCGACGGCTGGCTGGACGCGGGTTGCTCCGATACCCTTCTGCGAGCGGACTCCCTCCGCATGCGGCTGGAAGCCTGGCGCCCCATGATATCTGACAGCCTCTCGTTCCGCTCGTCGCGCAAGTTCCGTGCACAGGCTGCATGCTACCGGGCGGGGGCCCTCCTGTACCTGCATCGTCTCTTTAACCTCCCCAACTCATCCCCCACAGCAGACGCTGAGGCGTTAAGCAAGGCTCACGACGTGATGCTCTACACCAGCGGCCCGCCTGCAGAGACCAAGATGTTGCTGTGGCCCGTTTTCCTGGCGGCCTGCGAGATGTTAGATGATGAGGACAGGACTGCTGTGCGGGATGTGTTCGACTCGATAGGCACGCATCGAAAGACGGTCACCGTCGAGCGGACGCGGACATTCGTCGAGGAGAGGGTGTGGAAAGCTAGAGATGCAGGCCAGGACTGGAACTGGATGGTGCTAGCCCAGCTTTATCCGGGAGAGTGTCTTCCTATTTGAGTCATCCAATGGTAGCGGCGTTCGGGGCTGGATGGTGTTGGGCATGGAAATACTCGCCTAGTCGGCAAGTGGGAGGAGTCGTGCATTCCGGACGAGCCCTTATCTATCTACACTAATTCACGGGTCTCTTTGACGTTGAAATAGGCTTCTTTTGAGACGCACGTTGGTCATGGATACGCCCCGCGGCTCAGCCGTTCCCGTACCCATTGTCTCGGATTCATCGAGACCGCGTGGGACTAGGTGAACTGCCGGACAGGCGTTGTTATCTATGCTATCACCAGAAGCTATCAGTGATCCGGGGACGCCAGAACATCGCCATGGATGTTGGCCAATTGACGATCTCAGAATATTCACGAGCGGGCGCATCCATGTTCGCTTTCCCGCATATCTCTCTACGCGGGCGTTTTTGGCCCCCCAAGATTGCAAAGTCTCCTGCACGTGTTAATAGCGCTAGGGGCGGAAATCACAGTGATTTTTTTAACTTTGCGAATTTTCCTCTGCTCTCGCCGTCGGTCTTGTAGCCTGGTCAGGCGATTTTCCCACTGATTATCCCACAAACGGGCTGGTCTGGCGGGAACCAAGTGCGGGGTCCGATGTGACCTCGGCGGGCTGTCGGCGTGATGTCCTTGGTGGGAGTTCGATTCGTTGATTCCTGGGCGCGGCAGGGATGCATGGATCTGATAAGGGTCGAGGCCTGCAGATGCGCGTCGGACCACTCAATCTGATAAGCTACTTGGCTCTCTCATCCTACCTTCTTCTTCCCGAGGAGGGTCGTCAAGGGTACAATCGATCCCGTGTGGGGGGAAATGCGTCTTTTTTTACTGCCGACATAAGGACCACATCTCCTGCTTGTGAAAAAGTTTGTTTTGATTCATTTGATGTGCTTGACCTCGCGGTATCCCACTGTTCATCCCACAAACTGCGCATCTAGACTCTTCAACAAGTTCTAGGTGCTCTGTGGTCTGCGTGTGCATGAGTACCCGACCTGACGGACCATCAGCAAGTGGAGACCGAGTGCAGTTTACGATCCCCTCAACGGACGACGAACTTGAAATCACGCCTCTGTTGAGCGCTGAGTCGTCCAATCACGGCACGATGGGCAAGGCTATCCTCGAGAGAATCAGGGTGAGGGACGACGACGAGCACGGTTACGAGACGACGAAATGGATTAACCCAGACATCGCGCCTCTGCCACCGAACCGGAGAACCTGGGGTGTATGGGCCTTCCTCGGTTTTGGATCCATCTCGAAGTAAGTTTCGACATTCAATGCGCACCTCTCATCATGATGCTGACTTCATCTCCGTAGCTTGTGCATTTCAGCATGGACTGGCGCGGCATCCTTGTTGTCGCTGGGCCTCACGATCCCTCAAACAATCGGCCTGATGATTCTTGCTAGAGTTCTGATCTGCTTGCTTGTCATTGGCAACGGATGGATGGGTGGTGAATGGCACATTGGTTTCACTGTTTCCCAGAGGTAAGCCAATCGCGAAAGAGACCCTCTCTACGCCCAACAACTAACAACATCTCGCAGAATCATCCTCGGCATGAATGGAGCCTACATCGGACAGCTGATTCGAATCATGCTTTCCATCGTGTGGTACGGCTCTCAAGCATGGCTAGGAGGACTCTGTGTTTCCGCCATGTTGAGCAGCTGGAGCTACAAATTCCTTACCATGGAGAACACGCTCCCTGAGAGCGCTCACATGGTCACCCGCGACCTGATTGGCTTCGTCATCTTCCACATTATCTCCGTCCCGTTCCTAGTGAGTGCTTCATCATGACCTTTTTTTCGAATTGCATGAGTACTAACTCCCTCAGCTCATCCGCGTAGAGCGAGCCAAGGTGCCGGTTATCATCGCCAACATCATCGTCTTGATCACCATGATGGGCATTACCATCTGGGCCTGTACCACCGGCGGAACCGGTCCCTTGTTTGAGTCCGGCGCGAAGCAAATCTCCACTCTCACCAAGGAATGGGCCTGGGTCTACGGCATCATCGCCTCCGTCGGAAACATCTCTGCCGGTGTTCTCAACCAGAGCGACTTCACCCGTTTCGCCCGCCGCCAGGGCAACCAAGTGCCCGGAATCGTCTTCTCTCTCTTCATCCCTGGCATGATCGTCCCGATCTTCGCCATCCTGACTGCCTCGGCCTCCATGGCTATCTGGGATCTGGAGGAGCCCATGTGGAACCCTCTCACTGTCATCACTCAGTGGATGATGGATGACTACAACGCCAAGTCCCGTGCCGGGGCCTTCTTCTGCAGTCTGGGCTTCGTTCTGGGCCAGATTGCCGAGAACATCCTCGGTAACGGATACGCTGCCGGCATGGACTTGGCCGGTCTTCTTCCCACCTGGATCACCATCAAGCGCGGTGCCCTCATTGCCGCCGTCCTGTCCTGGGCCGTCCAGCCCTGGGAGTTCTACAACACCGCGAGTGTCTTCGTTTCTGTCGCAGCCAGTTTCTCTGTCTTCATGGGCCCCTTGACCGGCATCATGATGACGGACTACTTCATCATCCGTCGCCAAAAGATTGAGATCAGCCAGCTCTACACCGGATCCAAGGAGGGCGCTTACTGGTACACCGGCGGCTTCAACTGGCGCGCCTTTGTCGCCTGGGTCGTGTGTTTCGTACCGGCGATGCCCGGCATGATCGCCGCTGTCAATCCCAACGTCAAGATCAACGATGGTCTGTACAAGTACTACCTTGGCAACTACATCTTTGGCTTCCTGGAAGCTGGAGCGCTGTACGCCATCTTGACGTTCGCGTTCAAACCCAAGAGACTCGGATTTCAGGATGACTTCGACATCTACGGAACGTTCGAGGAGGATGTTGCCCTCAAGAAGGGCATGGCGCCTTTCGAGAAGCCCAAGACCGTTGAAGGACCCATTGAAGGAGCCCCCGTTCATGTCGACAGTGATGGAGGAAAGAAGCCCGCTGAGGTTTAAGCGAGCAGTGTTGGGTGTCCCAACTTGCAAATAGGTGTCGGGCGTATGTGCTCTGATGCGTGAATTGTCTTCAGATACCCCTTTTATGTCGACAAACGAAGAATGTTAATGTTAGATGGTCTATTTATCTGAGGATTTTACTTATTCAAGGTGTGAATTTCCCGTTTATGAAGCCTCATGTTAGCATAGAGAATTATTATAGACGAGCCTTTACGACCAAAGAACCATTAGCTTCCTCCCAAGCTTTGCTGATGATACTCCAGTACTTCTTCGGTGACTTTCTCATGTGCTCAACGTGTCCGCTGCCCTCCCATAAGCTGCTGTCGACCATGTAACCCAACTCCCTCGCCTCATCTGCGTGCTTCTCTACAGCTTCCCACGCAGTGGTGCGGTCCTCCTTGGAGTATATGTACAGCCGCCTGGCTAACTTCGTCTCAAATATCTCATCATTCGCCATCCTAAAAGCGACAACAAGTAGATTCTCGCGTGAACGAGCCAGCTCTAGAGCGCGCAGCATATAGAGAAGCATGATGCACATGACCTTGGTGACTTGTGGCGGCCACGGAACCTTGGACCTAGCGTCAACGGCCATCGCATCCGCCATTCTCCCAATTTTGCTCGGGCTGTGATCAATGGACCCGGGCGTGGAGTCCATGACCAGCAACGAGTGTGGCATCACTTGCCCGAAGGCGTTTCGATACCCTTCAAGAGTGGCGGTGAAGTACAGACATCCTGTGCTCGACAGCACATGAACCAGGACTGACGGATCCTTCCCAGGTGTGTGGGCGGCAGACTCGGTGCCAAATGCTTCGTGGATGAGTGGCTGAACGCAGCTAATCCTATCGTCTTGACTCGAAAACAAGCCCTTGAAGATTGGTGCCAGAACGAGTATGATTTTGGCTCCGGGGAACAGGATGCGGAAGCCATCGGCGAATTTGGCGACATGTTTGAGGCTGGCGTCGCCCCAGCCGAAAAGAAGTATCGTGTCTGGCCCATGTTGGTCGGCGATGTCTTTATCAAGACTATTTTGTGGCGCTGCGAGGAGGTATACTTGATCAGAGAGTCTTGTAAATTTGTCGGCTGTTCTGGTATATGACAGCTGGGGTTCTTCTGATTGGATCTCTCCAATTTCTGCTTTGGAGGTAGTCATTGCTCTGATATACTTGACAAATGTAGTCGACGCCGAACACACCAGCGAAACGAGCGACGCCCACAAAGCATCAAAGAGGACGAGGACTAGTAAAGTAAGGGAAACGGACACGTTGGGCCATAATCAGTTGGTTCGATACAGAATACGCTGCTGGGAATGATTGGCGGGGGCCTTGGGTTATCTCCCGCAGCACCCGCGGGCCGCAGGATGTGACTGTCAATATTGGATGCAGGAAAGCGGCGCAGCACCCGAGTTGCTACTTTCAGAAGATGACCACACTAGATTAAAATACATGCGCCCTGAGTGGTCAAACTAGGTGCCATGCCCCATTCAAATGCAGTGAGTATTTATGAAGCATTGGAGGGCGATCCCCTCTTTCAACTGGCTTTCTATGCGGGCCAACCTTCCCAGATCGTACCTAGTACTGTTTCCCATACAAACACACGATGTTCTTACCCAACCTGCGTTGACAGCTGCTATCCGGGCGGATACTTCTAGCTATCCAGGCGGGTAACTATTATTATATGGATACAATAGCTTATTTTAGATTATTAGTTCATTACCCCTATTATCTTTATCGTCCTTACTATCCAATCCCTGATATCCCTATCATCCATGTGGTTCCTGTAGTCCTCATCGTCCTTGTCGTTCCTGCCGTTCCTGTCGTTCCTTTCGTCCCTATCGTCGCTTTCCATATTGTCGTACTAATAATTATCGTTATTTTCATTACCCTTATTATTCATTTATATATAATACCCGCTAGGATAGCCAGGAATATCCGCCTAGATAGCAAAACTCTACTATCAAGTACCCCAGCTTGCTCTGGAACAGCCCTCCGGATATTTGACCGCCCCCTCATTCTCTCAAGGCACTAAACTTGTCATTCCCTGCGGCGTCTTCCATCGATAAGTACGTATGATATTTTTACCAGCAAAATTGATTTCAGGCCGATGATAATTGTCCTCGAATTGACACTGATTCCCCCCTGATGTTACACCTTGATCTTGGGAAAATACATCCTCTTACACGCACCCAATGCTATGACGGGGAAGTAGAATTTGTAGTTCGGGTATCCGATCATACTTACAGTTTCCCCCAAAGGTCAGCTAAACTATCACTCGCAATAGACAGCAATAGACAAGCAAATGGATGTCCAGTTGTGAACTTACCATGTCTGATTGAACACCCCTTCAACGCCCTCGTGCAACCACTCGCCATTCCCTTGCTGCCGGCTCTGGATGAACTACAGAGAGGTCAGCATTCATCCTCATATTCCATGCGCGAGCACTTTCGCCAGATAGATAGACAGATAGAATGCAACATACCTCAAGTCTTCTCTGAATAGGCTCTGGATCAGGATATCCGGCATGCATTAGCGCCAGCGGAAAGACTGATCTTGATTTACGCAAAATAATGGGACTTGGGAGTGTACGTTTCTTGTGAGGTGAGGCTTCCAGGATTTTATTTTGGGGAGGTCACGATGGTGCTAAACGACCGAGCAAACAAAGTGAGATGCTGATAGCTGGAGACCAGGTCTTCTACTTAAATCAAAAGACAATTGCAAAGCAAAATTGCCCTTCCAACGCCAAAACACGCGCATTTACTCCACACAAGTCATCTCAAGTGCAAGAATCCACGTGGACGGGAACGCCGCTATATGGACTACGCTGATACGGATAATATTAGTTACTGCGAAGGTCTTTTTCTTCACCAAAATCGAAGGGTCACGATGGAGCCAGAGTGGGATCTGCGGCATCTCCTTCTGTATTCACATCAATCGGAGAACTGCCAGTTAGCGGGAACCGACCGTGGAGCGTGCGTCATGTTTTCACGGATATTCGTGCTCAAAGAACCAGTCGGAATTTTAATGTGTTGAGATCATGGATATCAAATTATTCCTACAAATGCGGACACGGGTGCGGGATACCATATTAATTAGACACATACCGTGGAGATAAAGGCCGAGTGGCTGAGTCGGCTGGTTGCCTCGTGGAGGAATTAGCGTGTGTAAATCCCACTCAGGCTTTTTAGCTGACATGAAGCCGCCGAAAATCTCCATGTGTGCCTATACCAATCTTTTCCCGACACAGCATTATCATGTACCGAGCAGGGTCTGTGGCAGCAGCAAGAAGACGGCGGCTGAGGTGCCGAGTTCCGACCTTTGATTTTGCTGGCGTCATTAAGTGACATGCTTTCCTGCCCCCACCATTGGCACGTTCGGATATATCGCCATGACGGACTTAACGGCTTTTTAGCTTGTCTTTGAAATAAAGCCGATCGACTTGACTTGTCGGGATGGATTGTCAAGCACCGGCGCCCGAAACGGATGAATCAATGATATAGGCATGTCCATACCAAGCATAAATAATCTTGATGCCGTCTTCTTCATTGAAACCTCAAGGAGAAGTCACAACAATTACACCATAAGATCTACCACGGATTGTTCAATATTTCAATTCTTTTCATACAAATCTTTTGACCATCATGGCATCATCAACACCAACTGTCATTATCTTTGGCGCAGCCGGTGCTGTTGGAAGGGCCGCGGCCATTGAGGCTCACTCGCGCGGCGCTCGCATCTTCCTCGCTATGCGCAACACCAAAAAACCAATCCCGGGCCTCTCCGGAGAGTTGGAGGAAAAGAGCAACTTCACACGCATTGAAGCAGATCTTTTGAAACCGGATTCTATCCGCAGTGCGATCAGCAAGTCAGGGGCAACGGTTGCGTTCACCTACGTCATTCATCAGGCCCAAGATGCCATGAAGTCGGCGTTTGGGGCGATGAAAGACGCGGGCATAAAACGTATCGTCTTCCTCTCATCATACACGGTTTATCCCGATAGGGAGGCCGCCGTCAGAGAAAACCATGTCATCGCAGGGCTTCATGCACGAGCCGAGGTCTCCTTGGAGGAGACCGGTTTGCCGAGTACCATTCTTCGACCAATGTACTTCAGCAGCAACATTAGCTCGGAGGCCGAGGACGTCAAGAATGGGGAGGTCTACTTGCTCCGACCTGGAGCAATCAGCGACTACCTAGCCCCTGAAGATATCGGGTATGTTGCTGGTGCGAAGCTAGCACAGCCAACCACCGAGTCCGAGATTATTCCGCTCTGTGGCCCCGATCTTCTGTCACAGAGAGACGCATGGGAGATCGTGTCGCAAGAGCTCGGTCGGGAGATCAAGATCAAGGAGATCGGAGAGGAAGAATTCCTTGCGCGTCAACAAGTCCCTCCCCCATTGGCCCGCACCCTCGCCGACTACTGGCTGGAAGGAGAAGAGACGTCGGCGAGATATCCGGCAGACCGTTACAAAGAGGCATCCGCAAACCTGAAGAAGTACACGGGAAGAGAGCCAACTACATTTTCCCAGTGGATTAAGGCTCACAAGTCTGAGCTATTCGACGCGTAGATGCTAAGGGATGTGACACCCCGAGGCCACGGAGGAAAGGCAAGCCCACATCGGGATCCTCCTGACTCAGATAATTAGACGTTGAAGAAAGATACGATCCTTTTCCTTGAAACACACTGGTTGAATCCTTAGAATGATTCTTATCACTATAATCTTTTTGCTGATTTTCTTTTACTACAGCCCTTACTTCTTCTGAAGGAATATCTGGGTGAGTGCTTGCAGGGAAAGTTAGGAAATTTCGAATAGTCCATAGCTTGCAACAATTCAATCGATTTTATTCACTAGCACGCAGTTCGAAATACTCGGATAGAAACGAGTAAATAAAAAATTCATCTCCGTTGAAAGACTACCTACATGGCAACTTCTTGTTGCATGGTTTCACCAAGAAACCTCAGCAGCTCAATCTTCGGCAATCAATCCCCATCACACAATCACAAACGATGCGTGCTGATGGTTCGCAACACTTTGACCTTCCATGATGCCCATGATGAAGCTCTCGCCCAAAAAGGTCCACTCCTCCACATCCTTGTGAGACCGTAGCACAAACGGCACACAGCTACCTTTACACACCACCACAGTATCCCCCACAAGAGTCTTCTTAGATGCAAGGCCCATGTATCCACTGGCCGTGATTATGAAGGACCTGGCATGAGTGCGTGTGATGGCTGAGTCGGTGAAAGGTTTGACATGGATCCGTCTCCTCTCTTCCAGTTCGTCCTCGGTTTCCGGATCTCCATGGCTTGGCAAAAGTGGCGGTAGAAGGCTACGCCCCAGCCAGATATCAAAGTATTGCTTATAAGAGTCTGGGACCAGATCCCAACTGAAATCTCGGTCAGCCATGAGGGTGCGCCAAAACACATCGTCCACACTCTTTGGCTGATACGGGCTTTGAGTCGACAACCGCCGCCTTGCCTCCTCTTCCCATTTCAGAACATTGACCCGCGTCTGTTCTGCTCTTTGCCTGACGTTCCGTGCTCTTTCCCCCCCATTGCTGCCTGAGTATTGCGGTAGATACGGGTTCTCGCTTGCGTACACCACGGTATCAATTATCCATCCAGTAAGATGGATTACCTTCCTATGTCTGTCTGACGATGTAGACTGCGGGAACATCTTTTCCACACCATCGGAAATTTTCACATCGAGCCCGCTGGCGAAGAATCCTCTTGGGGTAGTTGGCCCGAGCCAAAAACCTCTATACGCTGTCTTCTCCCTGTCCGGGCGGTTGGAGTAGTCTGGGCACCACGAGGGAAGATGGAGGTCCGGGTCAACATCATCCACGTTGAACTGGAGGGGCAGCAGATACTGCCATTCCAAAATGAAGCGAGCCGTTGCACGAGCATAGACGTCTGCTACAGTTACGCTCTCGCTGTAGTCTGGCAGTATTGGTAACAGGTCTGACCTCTCCTGTTGCTTCCCAATACCAAGAAGCCCATAAATCTTGTCGCGGGGGTCCGTAGCGTAGAAGTAGTCAGCCACTTTGGACCATGTACTCAAGTTTGATTGGCCCGCTTTGATGAGTTCCTTGTCCTCTGGATAGTCTGTCAAGATTACCGAAAATTTGTTTTGAGTAAGTTCAAACCGGGAAGGCTGTTCTGCATTGTCGATGTACTTGCGGCTTGGGCGATGGTATCCGCGCCTCACATCGTCAAGGTGAACGAAGGCTTCAACTGATGCTGTCTTCGAACCACAGAGAATGACCGGATTCGGCGAGAGCAATATCTCTTGGATGACCCATGTGCGAGACCACCACCCTCGAGCTTGCAATGCGACGATGGCAACCAGCTCCTGCTCGCTGAATGTGTTGGCAGTGATATTCCAGACGTCATCGATGTGTAGTCTGTGAATGGCGCTCATTGCCAGGTCGCTGTCATCTGCTGCTCCCCCGAGCCAGATGAAAGTCTCGGTGGCTTGAGAGTAGATTTTGTCCATCAATGCAACCTGACCATTCTTCTCTGGTGCGTTGGGGGCTTGGTTGATAGAGATGGCGTCTGCCCAGATAGCTTTGGCGGAGTCGCTGGACCGTATCTGGCGAAGAAGCCCATCAAGACTTTTGGGAATGCGGAAGTTATCGTCGCCATCGAAGGTGATTGCGCACTTGTCGGCAGGATCTCCCCAGGTGTAGGACAATGCGGTGTAAACGGGCTTATCCACGAGCGACACAATATTCGGAACACATTTTATCGGCGTATCCTGACTTGTTGCTGGCTGAAGCTCAAGCAGCCTTATTTGCTTGTTCTTCCCGTCAAGGGGTACATCGTACGTTGCAGGCATTATTTCATGTAGTTTAGCCGTCGCAATGTTCGATCGCAGAGAGTGATTTGGGGCGGATGCGAGGCATCTTGGGACGCGTCAAACTTTAAATACCGATTTCACTAATTGTTCGCGGCAAAACAAATACAGCCTAACGCCAATATTTCTCATGCACACCTCGTTTATAATTGCCCTTCTTGGACGCAGCTGGAGGCCAAATGTGGTCGAGCTGAGAATCAGAACATGGGTCGTCTCAGCTAGCGGGACGGCTTTCAACCTAATTACTGCAAGCAAGCAACGTTCGTATCCCTGTGTGGTCCATGGAGCCGCGGCAGACTCACCCATTGCGTGCGAGTAAACTGGGAGCGTGCTGCAAGCCTTCGGAACGCATATGACGCGGCGCGGCGCTCAATGAATAACACTCGAGATTTGAAACTAATATTGCGCTGTGAGGCCTGCCAGCTTCAGTCTCCTCTGAACAGACTTGAGCGCGGTCCGCGTGGTTTTCCTTTGGCCTCCACCTTTTCTAATCTCGCTGCGGTTGCTTCCTCTTTCTTGGTTTACTCTTCCGGGGCCAATGAAGCCTCCCATCGGAAAGATCATTGCTCGCTGCTGTGTAGCATGTGGAATGGTTGTTAATATGACCGATCATTTGATCTCCACATCAACACGGCTATCGATATTGAAATCGAATTCTCGGAGCCGAAGACGAAGCGACATCTGTTCCTCTAAGGTGCCCAACCTTAGACTCCAACGCCTCAGCATCTCTTTAGGCCCTTGTTCCTGTCCATTCTTCCCAAACTCGTCTGATCCCTCGTCGAAGAGCCATGATCTGAACCAGGTGTCCTCGTTCAAGGTCTTCCAGAATATTTCCCATCTCACCATGTCTCTTTTGAAGACAGTCCAATCCCATAGCAAATGCTTAACTTGTGCCTTTGCATATGCAGCATTGACCAGGGACAGCAGTGGTTCATGAACATTTCTGCCTTCTGGAATCTTGGACCGCTGAAATAAAGGCAACATGTGTCGAGTGGCAGTCAGTGGCTCAACGCCCGGAAAGCTTTCTTGAAAGCTCACCCACTTAGTAAGCCATTGCTCCTGGACATACCAGAATGGAATGGAGAAGCGCTGCGATGCTCTAGCGGTACTCAATGGAGTATCAAGTGCGGAGAAGAGAGTTCTGGTAAGCTCTGCCCATTCCTTGAGGTCCTTAAGAATCTGGCTTCCGGAAATCTGCGAAGGCCTGAGATCCTCGCTATCATCAGCGTATATCCCTACTGATGGCAGGATGGACCATATGAGAGTTGCAATAGGTTCAAAGGACTGCATGTAGCAGTCTTCGAAGGCGTAAATTTCATGAGGCCTGCCGTCTTCCCTAGTGCCGCAACGTAAGATGACACCACTTTCAAGAGACCTTTGAATCGTATCAAGGCCTTCATCGCTGTGGAAAAGAGGCAATAGACGCTGCTCCAATCTCTGCCAACTTCCCCAAATCATCTTCACCGCTTGCCTTGAAGATTGCCTTAGGATGAAAGCAACGTCTAGGAGAAGTTCCGTAGGCTTTGCATCCACTGTCCGTTGGCTGTCCAGTCCCTCAGTGCCCCATTGAATTGAAACAGTATGGAAAAGGCTTTGGAGTTTCGTTGAACAAATTGCCTCATCCGACTCCGAAAGTGGTCTAAGCCGTCGGGTCCAATTCCCATCCGGTGGCCAACGACCTGGATTTTGTGTTTCTTCATGCTGATTCTCGATCGTCTCAAAGTACACATCACAGCCAGAGATTAGGCGATGGCTGACCTGATCAATGTCAGGCCGCAGTATCGCAAATCCTTCGATTCCATAGAGCCAGTACAGCCCGTCTTCCTGCGAGATTATGCTCAGCCAACCTGACCGGTCTTTGAAGCCCCTGGGGGCTCCCGGAACCAGTATATGTGCTCTTTGGGTAGATCCATGTCGAACAAAAGAATGAAAGTCATGGCCAGTACCAAATGCCCTGAAAGAACTTCTGAGGTTGCAGAGCTTGACTGCAGTCAGACGTAAGGATGCTGTTCGAGCGTGTACTTGGATGGTAGACTGAAGGCAAGGTGGAAGATATAGCCTTTTCTTCCGAACCTCTTCTGTCAATGCTGTTCCGATACTCATATCTCCTGAGATTGCCAGTGACCTTTGAAGAAGACCTATAATCTTCTGTTCCGATTTCATAGGCTCAACGAAATCAGGCACCCAAGAGGGCAATCGCCGCGACTTGACCTGATGGACTCCGGCCCACAACAGCACTTCTCGGCCTCGTCCACATCTCTGCATCAAAAATGCAGAAATTCCAATGCTGATTTCCTTCGATGTGAGGCTGTAGTCTCCAGTGATCATTCCATCCTTCAATCCGTGCAACATACCCAGCAGGGCAAAGACGCGGTCTCTAGCGTCGCTGCAGACGCATCTGCTAGTGTCGACCAGAAGTCCTAGTAGCTCGAGTCCTGGCTCTCCCTGCCTTTTCCGGTGAAGTCTTGTCCAAAGAGAAACCTGAAGGCGCTTGGTGATCTGGTCGGGCGTCCAAGGTCCGTATCTCGATCCGCAGAAGATGGTTAACGTGCGAGCAAGGGTTATTTCCTGGACAACCCATAATCGTTTGAAGAAAGGCCGATCATACAGATGTTCAATAGCTTTGAGACATATTTCGCATAAGCCGCTGCGAGAACGTTGGTGTGCGCAAGGGACCGTATCTCCAGAACGTGCCATAGCATCCATAGCTAAATCACTATCGCATGTTGCCATGCCGAGGTAGACTAAAACGCCTGCTGCGCCCACATAGATACGCGGCATAAGTGCCACCTGGGCTGTTCGCTCTTTCTCATCGTCCTGATTGATACATAAAGAGTCGATCCAGATGCTGCGTGGAAGGCCGACAGAGATTCGCACACTGCGGAGGGCGTTCTCACAGTTCCGAGTTATGGGTACAATGTCCCAAAATGGGCCGATGAACATGGGCCTACATCGAGTCGAGTTTCCAGATTCATCTGCCCAGGTATAAGAAATAGCCTCATACTGCGCCCGTTCTGAACCGACCTGCACTCTGGTAAAAGCCCCGTGGAGGAGGCTGTCACCAGTGTCAGAATCTAGCTCGAGAACCCTGATCTCATCATCGGCTGAAAACACTGGGTAGCATCTTGACGGTTCATATGGGTGGTTTTTCAGGTTTTGTTCTTTGTAGCTGTGTGTAAAATTGTGATTCTTGTTTAAGGCGGATTGAAATAGTGAAAAAGTCTGAGGGACGTTCGAATGCTCTTGCTGATGTCCCACGTCAGGTGTCGAACGAGGCATAATTGTTGCTAGCGGATCTGATGAATCGACTTCATCTATGTACTTCACAACGTTCGGCCATCTCAGCTCGTACTCTTCATTGTTGCCATCGTCATTGGGTTGATTCGGGGCGGGCACAGGAGATGAGAATGTGACGTCGTCTACGGAGGCGACAGCATAGCACCACCGACAGCAAGGTAGGCCCCCCACGACTGCCACGTCTGGCCTTATACACGTAGGCTCGCGCCATCTAGACATCAAGAAAGAGACAGTCAAGGAACACACCTGAAGAGTAAAGTCTGCTGTGTATGCTGTTGGCAATTCTCTCTCTCTCGGAGGAAGTAAGGTCGGAGGAAGTGACGTGATTCAACCCAGCAAAGTCCCATTTCACACATGCGGGGGCCAGGGAATCTACTTAAAGTGATTGAGAATGAACTGACGTGGCAGGCGCTGAGTAGACAGAGGTTGCCCGCTTCGTTGACCTTGAAAACAAAGCGGTAGTACCTCCATGTCAGACTCGCACCCGTTGTTATTGGTATTACTGAGTAGCCTGCATAAATGATGCAGAATTCAAAGAAAAGTACCACGCATAATGGCTGCATGCCTTCTTTGCGCCACCCTTCGGATCCAATCTCCGAACGCTAACATAATTATAGATTAGGAAGCCAGATTCCCCTGGGACGGCCGTCTACTGGTGCCCAGTGCCATCTAATTCACACCAAAAGACTCCATTCGGACTATAGATCTTCAATTTTTGACCGGATTGCTGGCCTTCAAATGTGACAGCCTATTATTTAATCCGGAAGAGCATATCCTTCAGCGCCTTCGTTGGTCCATTTGATGTTCAGCCCCTTCCAATCAACTTCGTTGAGCACCTTGACGTTCAACGGTTGAATTTCAAGTTGTTTCCTCACAAACTGCTTTTTGGCTTCTGGCAACCTGTCGACGATTGACTGCGGAGGACCGTAGAGGTTTCCGAAGCAATGGACCCCGCAAGTCTTGCAGAACGGGGCGCCGTTGAACTTGCGGCCAAATTGATATTCTTGGGTACTGTCTTTGCCAACGATCGTCACCTGAGATCGATGGGGGTAAACGCCGACGGTACCATTCTGTTGGAACAACATGTCAGCACCTCCGAAGGAAAATGGCCCTGAGGAAGGCCACGAACTCTGATGCAGATGCTGCAGTTGTCCTCCTTGATCTCGACTTCCTCTAGAGGTTTGCTTCTGAGTGCGAGTTGCACAGCTCCGCACTCGCAGGATCCAGTGTAGAGCTTGGGATGCTCTTCGGTGGCTTCTGGTGGTGTTGCGTTGACTTTAGGTGGCGACGATGCCGACTCAGAAAGAGTCTCGACGATGCTGAGACAGTGTGAGTGTGACGGGGAGCATGTTCTGGGTCAAGCCTCTAGCGACAGACCTGAGACTCCCGGGATAAGCAGCAAGTTCACCAGAAGAATCCATAGTCACAACTTCTTTGCCCTTGAGAAATATTCCTGGAATTTTAGAAATAAGGGGACGCAAGTTGATCCCTTTCTTGCCGGCTTGTACACCAGATGTGTGAGTTCCGAACAGGCCTGTACCGCATGTCGAGCAGAACTGTCGGGTGCACTGTGATTAGCGTCGCACTGCACTATGGTCTGTCTCCATGACTAGCCGGCCTCACCTCATGTTCAAGTGCCTCTCCCCTGCTTGAAGTGTACGAAGTCAGTAAATCTGAGTTGCAACCCCTCGTAATCTCCAGCTTGTCCTCTGCGTCGTAGATCCAGACATAGCCCATCTTCGCGCAAAGCGAGCAGTCGCAGATCACGAGCTGGGGCAATACTGGGAGTTGCACTTCGTAGCGGTTGGCCCCGCAGTGACAGTTGCCCTGAAAAGTTGCCAATGACTCAGCCATTGTAGCCCGCTCGTTTATCGTGATTCAAGTTGTCCACAGGCAGTTTCCGTATCGCAACAAAGCCAAGAGATGCGCGAAACAAACACCAAGACGAACCGTCGATTTATGACTTGGCGCAAAAGAACTTCGGTGGCGCTGCGATACGGCAGGCTGCGCCGCTAAACTGCCAGCATGACCAGCGACTGTCTCCGAGCTTCCCAATCCATCGACATCTCCGCACGGGAACATGTGCGACAGCGGCGCAGGATCACTGACCAATGGTGTTGTGAAAGATGATCTGCGCACCACAAAGGAGGGCTTTTCTCAATCATGATTTGTTACGCAGTGATGCGGATCTAATGAGATCTCATCGATTGAGGGTCTCGTCTAGTCCGTGCTTCATCTTGACCTTCACCTCGTCTTCAGATAGTATTGCTGTCGCGATGAATCTGAAGCTTATCTTCAATTCCCAGCCCCCGCAGTGAGCTAATGTCATCCGATCATGGCCGGTGGGCAGCTGACTCAGGCGGCTTCGGCCATCCGATCGGTGGATTGCGTGGTGAAACTAGCTGGGGCCCGGGTAACACGGCATCCCCGACGCCATAAGAACAGCTCTACGATTTCTCCCGAGACTCACCGCACTTCGCTCTTTCACAGTCGAAACAACAAGCAAACTTCGGGAGGGAGACCATCATGAACCGCCCATCGCGAACCGATGAGCCGTACGAAGGGGAGGGCTACAACCAGAGCCCGAACCCGCTGTCCAATGATTTGACCACGAACGAGGACCTCAACGGCACAGTGAATGCCAGGCAGTTGAACGCGGGCAGTAGCCAGGATAAATCCGCTGCCGATGACGCCGACATAGCCCGAGCTGATCCGAGCCGGGACAAAGACGGGGGCCCGGCGCCGGGAGGCCCTTCGGCCAAGACAATCATTCTTGGTCGACCCTCGGGAGATGGGGCCGACGCGGCCCCTCTCCCTCACGCTCACTCACAGATCCCTCCGTCCCCTAGCAGCACTGTGCACGATGACAAGGAGCATTCGGATTTGGTGGCTCGGGCGAAGAAGGCGCTCATGAAGTTCGGCTCCTTCGTGGGGCCGGGCTTCATGATTGCTGTCGCGTACAGTAAGACACCAACGCTCTACCCTGACGTGTTGCATTTTGGTAGTGTTGAGACTGCAAACTGACCCATCGGATGTGAACAGTTGATCCTGGAAACTATGCCACGGACGTCGCCGCTGGCGCGACCTACCGCTTCCGACTTCTTTTCATCGTCCTCTTGGCCAACTTGTTTGCCATCTTCCTTCAGAGTCTTTGCATCAAGCTTGGCACCGTCACTGGACTCAACCTGGCTGAAGCCTGTCGGGCCTTCTTGCCTCGCTGGTTGAACTATGCCCTGTACATTTTTGCAGAGGTTGCCATCATCGCAACCGACATTGCTGAGGTCCGTGAACCGGGTATCTCTGAGAAGGAGTCATGGTCTAACATTCTCATCAGGTGATTGGCTTTGCAGTAGGATTGAACCTTCTGATTCCTGCCATCCCGTTGGTAGCTGGCTGTGCCATCTCGATCTTGGATGTGATGGTTATCCTATTCTTCTACCGACCGCACGGGTCCATGAAAGGCTTGAGAACGTTCGAGTACTTCATCGTAGGCCTGGTTATGGCAGTAGTCGTTTGCTTCTGTATCCAACTGTCTCTCATTCAAGAGACGCCTGTTGGAGATGTCTTCGAAGGATACCTGCCCTCCCATGCCATTGTCGAAGCTAAGGGGTAGGATGCTGCTCTTGCAAGTCCACAGCCCAGTCGCTAACCTTCATCCAGTCTCTACCAAGCTTGCGGCATTCTGGGCGCGACAGTCATGCCACACAGCCTTTATCTCGGCTCAGGCATCGTTCAACCCCGTCTTCGAGAATACGACACGAAGCACAACCTTCTGCCGCCTGGAGTAGACGAGACAGACTTCGCAGACGGAAACACCGACAAGGGCTACTACGTGCCATCCGCCAGAGCCATCAAGCATTCCCTCAAAGTCTCTATCGCCGAGTTAAGCATTTCGTTGTTCACTTTCGCGCTGTTCGTCAACTCAGCTATCCTGATCGTTGCTGGAGTTTCACTATACAACAACCCCGACGCTCCTGACGCCGACATCTTCAGCATCCACAAGCTCCTCAAGGACTCTATCTCTCCCGCGGCAGCGACTGTCTTCGCGCTCGCCTTGCTTCTATCCGGCATTTCTGCCGGAGTAGTCTGCACGATCGCGGGCCAGATGGTCAGTGAGGGGTCCCTCAACTGGAAGATGCGGCCCTGGCTGCGCCGGCTCGTGACCCGCAGCATTAGCATCATTCCCAGCGTCATCATCGCGGGAGCCGTCGGTCGCAAGGGAATCAGTCAGGCTCTGGATGCTTCGCAAGTTGTTCTAAGTGTTGTCCTCCCGTTTGTTACGGCACCGTTGATCTACTTCACCTGCTGCAACAAGTACATGACGATCCGCGCCGGCGGTGCTCGATTCCGAACTAGCTCCGATGAGGAAGACTCCAACACCAGGGACGGGGGCTATGTGGTCAAGATGGCGAACTCGTGGTACACTGCGGCCTTTGCGATCTTAACCTGGCTTGTCATGGCGGTCATGAACGTCGCCAACTTGGTTCTGCTTGGAAAGGGTGTGTGAGTGAGAAATGAAAAGCGGGCGTGCTCGGTGAGGAGCTCGCCTGCGATGAAGCTGTTGGTCGTGAGAGATGTTTGGATCTCTCAATTGATTTCTTGCTGAGGCTCGCCTTAGTACTGATTTGTTTTGTGTCTTTATTTGGCTGGTTCAAGCTCACTGCTTGCCCGGCCGGCCGCTCGTTTGCTGTATGATCGCTGTTGTTTTCCCGGAGTTACAGCATTCAACATGCCCTGTCCCATCTTAGGTTCAACCCTCAAATATCAGTATAAAAGTTTGAATAAAACTCAATTTGCGTCATAACAGCAATGTCTAACATGTAGCAACTGTAGGGCACGCACTCGTGCGATGCCGAGATGACCCCGGCGACGCTCCGGGTACTCCGGCGAACTGGACCCACACGTTTCGGCGATGTCGGAGCCAACCTCTACTGTCTCGCTGCTTGCCCGATAAACGTTCGAATCTAATTCTAGACCACCAAGGGGACGAATGAAAGTCGTCATAAGTCGATGGCAATTGGCGCTGATAGATATGTGTACCTTTATGAGGGGCATGAGAACCCTGACAGGACTCGAACGATGACTGGGTCTGCCCGATCGATGACGTATCCATCCCACAGACCATCACCACATCATGATGTAGTTTGACCAGGATATTTGAAAACGACGATATATCATTCGAACATTGAAGTGCTATCAGATGACGGTATAATACCTGAAATCCGCACTCATGTTTTCGCTCAGAGCTGTCCGTTCCCTTCCAAAGATCTCCCGAGCTTCTTTGAGAAACTCACTTGCATTCACGCCTGTACACCAGAAGTGCCTCTTCCACATCAGCAGCATGGCCCGGTTTCCTACTCCTTCTAGCGATCCCCCGAAGAAGGAGATGCAATACTTCCCTGACATGACCACGGCACTGCCGTCGGAGTCGGGCGAATTTCGGCGCGTGCTTTGGACTGGTCTCTACTCCCAGCTGGTGCTTATGACCGTCCCAGTAGACGGAGACATTGGTGAAGAAGTACGATCAGCGACGAGAGAATTTATATTTTGTAGAACCTCCTAACATCATCATCAGGTACACACCGTCGATCAGATTCTCACCTTTACATCTGGCAAGGGTCTCGCTCAAGTTGGCGGTAAAGAGCAGGAGGTCAAGGCTGGCGACATGGTTATTGTCCCGGCCGGAACGAAGCACCAGTTCTTGAACAAGGGACCCACGCCACTGATCCTGTACACCGTCTACTCGCCAGCTGAACATAAGCCGACGACAGTCCACGAGACCAAGGAGCAGGGCGACAGAGAAGAGGAAGACGGTATCGACGTTGCTCCAGCATGGAGCCAACGCAGTAAGGAGCAGAACGAAAAGGAGGGCTGGGTTAAGGGGGAGTAGAAACATCTTTATCGTACATAAAATCAAGACCGCTATTTACCGTTCGTTGATTACCTTGCGTATCAATGTGGGCTGGCATGCGGCGTTCGTCGCTGCTACTAGTGAGATGCGATGGTCGATTGACGGGATGATGTGGGATGTCATTTCTGAAGAGAAATCTTACAGCTCGAAGTTGACTTCCAGGTCCTTCGGCGCAGGATTCCCCGTGACCCGTTGAAGACGGCGAACGGAAATGCAATGCGGCCCACAGTTCGGATATCGGCAGCGTCGCGGATGAGGCGGAGTCATGGGAGATTAATGCGGCAACATCGGTGTTGAAACCGAAGGCAGAGTCATGTCAAGGTTCAGTCTAGATGAAACATTCATATTGCCATACGACCATTTCCATTTGGAGGCGGGCAATATTCTTCGTCTTGACGAGATCGTGCATCCTTGTTGAATGTTGGTGAGACAAGCTTTTTAGATTGCCTGCTTGGATCTTGACACTTTCTTGGCTCCCGTCGGCCGCGGGGATCGCATTTCTCCGGCGAGTGTTCCCCCAAACTGGATAGCTTACAGCAGGCACAGACTCCCATCAGCGCAACAGTCTAGGCGTTCGGGCCTGGAAACTCTGCTGTCATCCTTGCATTTTGATCTTATTTCGCACATGGACTACTCATGGCGCGGGCAGATGGGGGCGAGAGTTCGTCCCATGGACTTCAGATACAGGAGGACCAATTTAACCTATTGGGCTAAGATTTGCGACGTCCTTGCTTTGCCCGAACGATCGGAACATAAAAGCTTGGAGGAGAACGCCAAGAAAGCTCGTTCATCTCGACAGCCAAGATTATTGGGTTTCCCGTTTCTTACAGTCACTACCGCAATGCAAAATACCTTGTTGCAACTCTCGTTCCTCGCCTCCGTGGCCTCTGGCTACTGGCTGCCGGAAACTTTGGGCAAGGACCAATTCAAGACCTGTGTCGTGCCGAAGACCACCGGCGACGCCTCTCCCACCATCACCTCCACCGTGAAGTCTTGCGGCAGCAACTCACGTGTGGTTTTCAGCGCCGGCACCGAATACACTCTGCTCACTCCTTTGAAGTTCTCCGGTCTGACAAACGTTGAGTTCTCGGTCGAGGGCAACCTCACTCTCTCAGACGACCCCGCTGTGGTTTCAGCGGTCGTTGGTAACAGAACAGCGTACCCCGGTCACTGGATCACCATTGCGAACAGCAAGGGTGTCACCATCACTGGCGCCCCCGGCGGTGGCTACTTCAACGGCCATGGTGACAAGTGGTGGTCCAACAAGAATGACAGCAGCGACAATGGCCGCCCTCACTTCTTCTCATTCGGTGTCACTGGACTTCGTCTCCGCGGCATCAAGGTTATCAACCCCGTCGCCTGGGTTTTCTCCATGGGTGGACAAGATGTTTACATGACGGACACCTTGCTCGACGCCCGATCCACTAACGGATTCCCGTTCAACACCGATGGTATTGATGTTAGCGCTTCTGACGTTGTCATCGACGGATGGACCAGCTGGAACGGCGACGACATCATCAACGTCTCCCCGCCGGCTGTCAATGTCACCATGCGCAATATCAAGGCCTATGGAACCCACGGCATTTCCGTTTCTTGTGCTTCGGGAAGCGGGAGCCAGTACCTCTTCGAAAACGCCGAGATCCACGATTCACTGCTTGGAGCGCGCTTCAAGGGCTCAGTCGGCACCACCTGCAACATCTCCGACGTCATCTGGCGCAACATGACCATCATCAATACCAGCTACCCCATTCACTTCATCGAGGACTACGTTGACCAGGAGAAGGGCGCTGCTGGAAAGGACGCTTCTCTCGCCGCCTACGCTAAGAACTTCCGATGGGAAAGCATCACTGCCCACACTAGCAGCAGCCTGAAGGACGGCAGCTGCGTGGGTAGCCCGTGCTGGAGCTCGACTCTTGGTAAGTTTCAACCAGCGTCCCTCGGCTTGTTCCGAATTTCAAGCACTAACTCGTCTTCAGAGGAAACCACCAAGAAGTCCATGTACATCATCTGCAAGGATGCCGCCCACTGCCAGGACTTTCATTTCTCAGACATTACCCTCGTTGCTGCTGTAAGTAACTGGAGCCCACACTCTTCATCATCAACTAACAACCCTGCAGGATGGCAGTGCAGGCGAAATGGAGTGTGTTGGGCTGGAGAACGACAAGACCCTTGGCATTCCTTGCACTAATGGCACTCTTACCGCATCGAAATAGAATCACTACACGTAGATAGTCACGGGGCGGTGCCCTAGGGAGAGGAAGCAGAAGATTAATATCATGCAAAAAGCTCCGGTGATTAATTTGTCCATCGAAGAAGACTAAACCTATGTGCGACGAAGTATGTACATGTGATTGCGAGCTTTCCAACGTCAAAGACCATTCAGTGCTAAAAGGTGCCCAGTTGTGTCGTCTCTTAATATTGTCATAGGGCGTACTTGATGATGTGCAATGCTTGGAGGCATTCTAGCAGGCGCCGTCCTTGACTCCGGGACCGCTGTAGTTCTGGCAGGGCGTCTTTGCGTCAGTGCAGACGTTCTTGAGAGTGGCCTTGTCGCCGTTGGACTTGGTGATCCCAACGACTTCGCCTCCCTTACGGGCGGTGACTCCCTCGACGTAGACTTCGCGCGCACACTTCTGGCACTGCAATGACAAGTTGTCAGCAAGGTTTTGGTTATCACCATGTCAGAAAAATCTTATGTAAGATGGTTAAAATGCAGTTAGTAGGAAAAACTCACAGTTCCGCAAGATCGGTAGACCTTTCCATAGTCTTCAGCATAGAAGTTGATGATCTAGTCCAAGTGTCAACTATGACGACATGCAGAATGAGAGGATATACTCACGTTGACCTTTCCGCATCCGTTGTGCTGGATGATCTTGTCGGAAGCGTGGTAAGCACCTCCACCAACGATCCATGTCACGTCACCAGCCTTGTCTTCTTTCTGATATCCAGTTAGCCCGTGATCGTCCTCAACTATCATGAGTCGCTTACGATCGAGATAGCGTCCTCACAAACATCCTCGAACCACACGAACTCGATGTTGCAACCACCTCCGAGGCAGTATACGCCTTCGCCGGCGGTCTTGCCGATGATTACATTTCGGAGTGTGGCACCCTTCTCGAGAACAAATGCAGTGTCCTTCTCGCCTACGCAGTGGTCGCCAGTTAGTATAGGAGGTAATCTGAGTGAGTACATAAGTAGGTGCCCACAAACCTCCCTCTTGCTGCCCATTGCAAGATGTGGGGCTTCTGTCGTACTTGGCCCAGCCTCCATCAAAGACTTGACCGGCCCGAACATAGATTGGAGCAGATATCTTCTTCGTTGAGGTAGGAGTCGGGAGACCTCCTTCGTAGCCCAAGCACCCGAGGGCGGTGGGCAGGGCTGCAAGAACAGCTACGGCTGCGAAGATGGGTTTGCTGAACATTGCTGTTGAAATGACGAGACTTGATAAATTGCGAGTTAACCTAGCTGGTAATACTAGTTGGGTTTCATCGCCGTTCTCGTTAGCTCAGATTATATAGTGGGACGGGGAGCTGTTTCAACAAGTATCTATCTTTTCGAACGACTTATCCCAATCGAACTCGAGACTATCCTCGACAATTCTCATTGGTACGCATAATACCCCAGAAGCCAAGGCTTGGCTCTAAGCTAATGTTACGATGTCAATTGGTGCAACCCCATCCCCAATGCCTCTTCTCGTCTTAGTCGTGGAATTCTCCGAACAAAGTCTTGGCAAAGACCGAAAAGCTTTCTGCATTTGGCTACGGAAGGATATTATTCCCAATCGCCCAGCCGGTTTAAATATCCCGTCCATCAAGTATCATGAATTCCTATATTTCCTTCTTTATAGACCAGCCCCACCAATCAAGTAGCCATGCCGCCCAGGATCACGAGTCACACCAACACAGCTAGTTTATTATATCGACTATCGTTCCGCGAATGAAGTGTCAACTTGAGCCGATACGAGATAACATAACAGGCAGCCGGGATGATTGTGGAGACTATTGACATCGTATTCGTGACTGTGGAAAGGCAGTTGCTTTTTTGGATTGCGATGTACATGATGTTGATAGAAGGTAGTGCAGCAGACCTTCCCGGCAAGCCTAGGGCAAGCCCCAATGTCTTGGGGCGCCAACTCCAAGAACCTTCATTAAGTAAAGATAGACGGGATGATGCTTTCAAGGTCAAGGTCACAAGAACATTTGGAATGAAGACAAGACCTCCAGCGGAATGTACTAAACCACTCATTGGATGCTCGCATGCGCATGACTGCCTTCGTGCCAACATCAACGTTACGCAGACTGAAGTAGACTGAAAAACGGAAATAAGATGAATTCTAATACAAACTTTCACACACATGATATCTCGGTTCTCCATTCTAATTCAACCAAACCGCATTTCCGCAGCACCCTCCATCGTTTAAGTCAAGATGAGCAACAGCACTTGCGGATGCGCCACCGTCGCCCATCTCCCAAATCTCAACAAAGCCCGTAGAGCTATCAGTTAATGCAACGTACATGTCACTGAAGCTATTCGCGGTGATAGCGTTCGCTGACCCTCCACTGGTGGTTGTGGGCGTCAGGAAGTTCTGCTTCTCCACAGAGCCATCGTCGTTCAACGACATGATTGAGATGTAGCCAGTATTGTTGGCGTCACGGGCTCGCGATGTGGCCCACAGGAACTTGGATCCGTAGGCAATCGCGACCTCATCCGACCAGTAATCGGAGCTGTTGGCACCTGCATGCTGTCAGTGATTTGAGATCCGGAGATGTGGGCATAGAAGTTTTACCTTCTGGGATGAGAGAAAATGAAGCATTGGCATAGCTGGGAATACCAGTCGCCTGATCGATGGAGTAAACTCCAACTTCGTTGGTTCCTTCATGCACAGCATAAAGGTAGCCGCCCGCCGGATGAACGGCGCCGTGCCTTGGATCGGCTCCTTCTACTGGAGCAGCCACATCCGCAACGTACGTAAGCTCTCCAGTGGAGTTGTCAATTGAGTGAACCCAGATGGCGTTGCCGGTGTCATCGAAAGAGTATATCATGGTTCCAGCGGGGTTGAAGGCGAGGCCGTGAACTCCAGAAGACGTCGAGTAGTTGTACTCTTGAATTGACTCCGTGAGAACTCCATCTGTCACTGACATCACTGTTCCACACGCGCCGAACGGCGTTCCGTAGACTGCATATGGAGAGACGGTTGAAGGAGTCACGAAGATGGAACGCTCGGTACAGTCTCCTCCGGCCGTGATGATCGTTCCCGCGCCAATTGAGAGGTCGTCTTCAATAGCATAGCTGACATATTGGCTGTTGCCGCTGTCTTCGAAAGAGTTGCCATACAGGTTTTGCTTGTCGTACTGCATGATGTCAGCGATCATCTTCGAATAAGTGATGCTGGGTCCAAGGGAGGGTCACTTACGCTCAAAGCAATCCATGAGCTGCTGGTGTTTACTGAGGTGTTCGCACTGAGAACCAGTGTCTTGGCAGCATCTTCGAAGGTAAGAGTGTAGATGTATGGTGTTCCGAACGTCCCAACTAGAAGCTGATGGCTGAGTGCTGAGATGCAGGGCGCGAAGCCGGACAGCAGCAGCGCAAGAGATTGAGAAACCATGATTGATGGAGAAGAGAGATGAAAATGTCGAAAGTGGTATTGAAGAGAACAAAGTGGACCGCTGGCGGCTGAGGCTACAGAAGCTAAATCGATAGTTTGAGCTTGACTTCTACCTTATTTATTCTTCTCGAAGCATGCGTAGAACACAATTGATGCAATTTTTGGATTGCGAACTCTCCCAAAATCTCATCTCGCCTAGACTTGTTTCTTGGCGTACGCGTTGCTGTCGTTGACAGTGGGGGAGTTTCTGACGATCGTCAGGGTTCTAGGGGTAAATTTTCCGCTGTGAAGCATTGTTTCATCTCGATTTGATGGGGGTTTACCCCGGGAAGGGAGTGTCGAAACATCGCGGAAGAGTGGTGCTGGGCTGCCGGCATGTGGGGGTCGCCAGGGGCAGACGCAATCGCTTCTCCACCATGGGATGACTGGCGTGCTCGTCTTTGGATGGCATCTGGTGCCGAGCGGCCGTGGATGCAATTAGAATTAAACACTTTGACGGTCACGATGTAACCCCAGTGGACTCTATATATCCCCCGAGGCCATAATAGTTGAGACGGGAGCGATGGATCGACGGTTATTTTGGAACGGCCCTTTGCGAAGGGGGAAACATACGATGAACGCCTGGCGTGTCCGAGCTCGTGGGGATGTCACGTTGAGTACGACGCCTTTGGCCTGAATCGCGATTGTTGAAAAGGCAATGAGGTTTACTTGGAGGCTGGATGCTGACGACGTCTCTATTTCACTGAGGTAAACTCCAGACGAAGTTCAGTCACGATGGCTCTTGGCTCAGTCCCTTGTTTCAGGCGGGCGTTGTCACATTCCTTTTGGTAGAGCTGGGAGCCTTGTGCTGATCGCTTCCATATCAAGCCATATGTATCGACTTGCTTTCAATGTCATGTTTTGCTCTCTTGGTCCAACGATGTTGGGTTGGCGCGACGAGATGCGGTTATCACGGCATGCCGAGGGGTTCGCGCTCAATTCCTACATGACGTACCCATCCTGCTTCAAAGTGTGCCTTTGAAGTCATTAGTTGCTGCCGAGCGATGATGCCTAGACAAGCGCGCCGACCTAGCAGTCGCGTCTTGGCGCTACCTACATGACAGCAAGGATCGCGGGGAAACAGGCAAACAGGCAGTGTTACCTAGGGAGCTAGCAAATGCAGGTAACTTCGCTTATTGGTATGCTGCATCACTAGGTCTGATATCTTCCTCTCCCCAATGGACGCAGTTACTGCTGCTGTATCGTGACGTCAGCTTAGCTGCTTCCTGCCAAGGCGCCGACACGAAAGAATAGAGTGAACGAATTGTCCTTGAAGAGCAAGACACATTCCTGAGAGTGCGTTTCCCTTATTTCTCGGTGATTCTGTCCCGTTGTCTCGACGCGCTTCCTGTGAGCATTGAGATTGTTTCTCAAAATGGAGGGAATTCTTTCGCCACTCGGTATATCCTACGAACATGGGATGACCAACACCCCTGCTCTTCCCCACGGGGCATCAGAGTTCGTCGTCCAGCATCCGCCGCTTTGGCCGCAACATCGCAGGCTTCAGGGCACGACAATTGCTTTGAGTGTCATGATTCTGATAGCCTGTGGTGTCAAACTATTCAGCACATCGCAGAAACGCAACTGGAAAGCCAAAGCGGGCGGGTTGCGCAAGACGGAGGCGGCGAGGTCCAAGTCATGGCTTTGGGTACTCGAAAGGCTCTATGTAACGTAAGTCCAGGGAAGTTTTGGAGGACGCATTTAGAGACTGATCATTTTGCGTCTATTAATGGAGAGTCATTGACGAATCGACAGTGACATTCTCATCTCCATCGCTAGAGCGTCGTTCATAATGTGGATGAGCCAACGACCGAACGTGACTGTGAAATGGAGCGAAGGAACCTACGCGGCGCTTGCTTCTGTTGATGGGTTCTTTCTCTGCCTTACTCAAATTGGAATTGTCTTCATTCTATCCGAGTTCGATGTGCTCTTTTGGGGTCAGCCCAGTCAACGAGTTGAGGGCCACGGCCTGTGGTACATCCTCCCACGAATTTGCAATTTCTTCGGTTGGATAATGGCTTTTGGGTTGACTTCCATACAAATTTCTGTTTCAATTGTCAAGCAATACGGTACTTCTGGTCTCCCATGGTCGGAACAACTCCAGAGTTTCGGGATAGCCCAGGATGCTGTGATACTGGACGTCTTGAAGATCCTCCTCTTTCTCGTCGGATTTCTGGTGTTAGCGCCATACTATGTTGTGGTAAGTCACCAAAGCATTTGCAACACCCTCCATGAAGAGGTCGCTGACGTACGGAGTAGGGTGGCCCCTGGCTATGGGCCAACCTGATCACAACCATAACAATATGGACATGGCGACTTGCGAGGGTGGTCGAGAAAAGAGGACAGGATGAGACATCACAGCTGGTAACTTCTCTTGTTGTGGATTTCTTCTTCTCGCGCATACCTACACTCTTCACTTTGGCCATGTTCTCTCGCATTTTATCGCAAAGGCGCTAAGAGTATTGTTGCTAGCCAGCCTACCAGCCCGGGTAACATCTATGGAGTGGAAACCTCATGGGGGAGTATTCACGATGCGAAGGAAAGTGTAATGAAAAATAGATTGCGTCTAGTTGGTCAGTAGCAGTAGATAAGGTTCATAGGAATTTTCAAGTAAACAATAGTAGGGTGACTCGTTTACTCAGTTGATTAACTTGACGAGAGTATTTAGATTTGCGTTGCACTGAAGGATCCATTGAGCTCAGCCCCAGCCGTTCTCCATCTGAAAGCGACGTGACCCATTAATCGACAACGATCCAGGCTAAATAGTGAGCAATATTAAGACCTTGGCTATTTGCCCAATCTCCCCGCCATGTAGTCCCCATACAAATCTGGCAAAAATGAGGCCAAGTTGGTAAACTCGGTCTGGTCGTGAATAAAATGCTCATAGGCAATATTCTCTCCAGCCATGCGCTTCTTGAAACCGAGAGCTCCCGCCAAATAGTCAATGCCGACCTTCATCCCCATAACCTTGTAGTGAACTCCCCCACCAAGCCAGTACCGGCTTCGCAGCTCAAGCCCATCCTCCGTCTTACGCCAGAGGTGCAAGAAGTCACCAATCTTAAGGTTCGGCAGCAACCCGTCCCGCAGCTCCGCACACACAGCCGCCTCATAGCCCGCGGCCTTGAGCTTATCCCACGGCAGGCCGTACTGCGCCGGGTCCACGAAGTGGATGTGGACGGTCATCTTCTGAGACCCGATGAACTCCGTTACACGGTGCGTGGACCCGAGCCACTTTTGCGTGTGGGATAGGTCAGTGCGGTGCAGGCGGTCCGCGTAAGTCGAGCGAGCGCTCAGGTGGTCGTAGGGGAACCAGAGGGCGTAGCGCTCGGGCTCGACGCTGTGCCACCAGAACCACCAGCGCACCATGTCTCCTGTCGATCCTGGGAAGCGGGTGCGAGACGTGACGTACGCGGTGCCGTCTGGGAGCATCCGCCAGCCGTTCTCGTGTTTGTGGTAGCCGGGCTCCAAGAGTCGAGGAGAGTCGCCGATGGGGAGAACGCCTTCAGCGGGCATTTGCTCGCGGATGTACTGCGGAATGTCGGCGTAGAGGTAGAGCTCTCGATGGCAGTACTTGGCGTAGAGCTTGTCCTTCATCCTGTTCTCATTATGGCGGTAGGCTTTCTGGGTGTTGAGAGGGTAGTATGTGATTGGCACCTTTTCGGGGTATCCATTGGCGTCTGGGTTTTGCATAATGTTCCCTGTCTGAGCGTCCGTTGGTGATGATGGTGCTGATAGTTGACCCGATATCGCTGACAAGCGCGATGCTGTTCGTTGGCGTAATTGCCCAGAGTCCATGGTTAAATGATGAATTAAATAAATACGTGATCTCGTGCCGTGGTATGAAATCTAGGAACGGAATGAGTATGAGAAAACTTGAGTTTTATTAGTGCTTGAGAATGCCGAATGTTCGAACGTGCGGAGGTGGTCAATGGCATGGCCTGCGTCGGATGCGGGATCGGCCGAGGTTCACATGTGGTCCGAAGATCAACAGATGATTGGAAAACGGTCGCGCAGCGGATTTACGGTGGTCGGAACAAACTTCTGCACCGCGCGCGGGATTTCGGCAAGTGATGAAGACTCCGGTCCGTAGAGAATAGATCGTTGACACAGCTTCACTTAGACTTCAGCGACTGTATAATGCAGACATTGCAGTCTTCCACTAGGTAGGCAATTTTGGACCCGATACCTTGGGTACCTCAGAACAACATTATGGGTCCAAAAGTTGAATTCAAGCCAGGTAGTAACCAGTCTTCCCAGCAAAGTACTAAACTAAGGCCGTTGGAAACGCAGAGTCGATCTGAAAAGGCCCTTCAAATTCGCCCGATCTGTCCTCTGTCATCACTGGGGTTTCGGGTCACCGTCGTCCGCCTCGGGAATGAACCAGTTATCCAAGGCGAACTCAACCAAGGCCAATGCGACATAAGCAGCTCCCCACATAAGCTCGTTGTCTTGGGTCTCCTTCTGTGGGTGGTCCAGAAGATCATGTCCCGGACCGCTTCCGCCATCTTTAGGGGCTTGTGGGCCTGCGATGTCCCCGTCTAAAGCCTCTGGCATCTCAGCCGGGAGAGGGTAGAAGGGCAAAGCATCGATACTCGGAGGAATATGAACGTCTCCATCGTCCAAAAAACCAGACTTCAGGAGTTGCATAGCCCACCAGTAGGGCGCATACCCTTCGCCGCCGGGTAGTTGTGGGTCTGTTATGCTGCTCTGATGCAAGACGTTGAACATGAGCCACAAAGCTCGGATGACACTCTCCAAGGCTCCTACAACCCAGGCATGGTGAGCAGACGCTGCTTCTCCGACGAAGAATAGCTGCCCAGAGGCGTTGGGTTTGGTGATAGCTGGGTAAAGCTTGCTAAATTGGCATGGACCAAAATACGCAAAAGCGCCTGCCATGTGCGGGTCGTGATACCAGTCGTAGGCGTGATGCTCGACATACTCTCCCTTGATGAGGTCAAGGGCCTTCCTGAAACTCTTCTTGCTGCTCGGGTTATCGGCGTGGAGGTAGGCAAGATCGCGTAGAAGGACGTCCTTCAGCTCGGCCTCTTCTTTCAAGATCTCTTCGTTACTCTTTTGTGATTTCGAGGCCATGAGAGTGGCAAGACGTTGGGCCGTCTGACCCCAGGTGTAGGAAACCAGAAGTACTGCAGGCTTGTCGATGGGGTCCAAGTCATTATCGATGTTGTATGATGGGTAGACACAAACTTGTAGAGGAAGATCCGTGCGAGCCAATCCGCCTTGGTCAATGTTGAAGGGCTCTTTGCGCCACCATGCGGTCTTGAACTTGATGCCAACTTTGGTGGAGGCCCCATAGTTGAGGCAGCGGATGGCTTGTTTTGTATCCCAGAGAAGGCCGGCGTTCGAGAGATCCATTCGGTTTGTGGCACCTAGGGTGGCGGAGTTGAACACGGTGAAGTACCTCTTGGGTTCCAACGTCTCGTCGTTAGTAGTGTCCTTGATGTTCAGCTGCATTTCCTTTCGGACACGCTCGTTGAGCTCAACATTTGCGTCCATACCGACGACCTGGGTATTGTACTTGATGACCGACAGATCCTTCAGCCTCTTGCGCATTGTCTCAGCAATCTTCTGAGCACCTCCGTCCATACACCACCAGTAATCGTTGGTGTTAGCAGGATCAGTCGCAGGTACGTCGAAGTCTAAAGTTTCCAAGACAGCTTCAGTCAAGCTTTGGTCATACCAGCCGGTGCCACTGAAGAATTTAGTCAGAGACGTGCGGAGGAGGTGAACTGTCTTGGATCTTACTATGTGGCTGTCTCGAGCCATTGAATGGTGTTGTAGCTGTGCTTAGGTCCACGAGGTATGCCATCAGGGTTATGGTCACTGCCTACTGTCAGTAAAGCGTCTGGCTATTTTGTGTCTTGAGTGAAAAGGCTTACGAGAGTAGAAATTGCCGAACACTCATCTGGTCCGCTTTCATGAGAAGACTCCAAAGCTCCTTGTCCTCCTTCTCGTTCCGTGGTCGTTCCCCACCATCTGCGTTTTTTGGATGGAACTTTTCCTTGACTGTGTCGAGGAAGCCCTGAATTGCCTTCTGGAATATCTTGCTTGGGTCTTCTTTCAGAAGTCTGAAGTCGAAATTAGCTGGATTATCACAGTCACGCTCCCAGGGATCGCTGATGAAACTTACTCCGGGGGGATCTGCTGGTCCTTGGAAATTCCATGGTTGAGCTTGTATGGGTCAACCTCGTCTTTTTCCCAGACCCTTCCGACCTTCTTCTCATTGTTGAAGTAAGACGGACAGACGTCTTTGTCATCCCGAAGATAATAAGGGATGAGAACGGGCCAATCCGTGGGGCTCGTGCGTTCCCCAAGCTTGCCATGCTTGATGTCAAGGAACTTGAAAAGACGGAAGGTCCTGATTCAGAAGGCCTAAATTAGTCTGGTTGAAGACAACGAGAAGCTATCACAAGGACGTAAGGGGAAATGGATACTCACCTATCCATGACATCGTTGGCAGGGAAGCGCATGGCGCCAACATCGTAATAGTCATGGGTGCCGTCCTTGCTGAAACGATGCGTGTACAATCGGCCCCCAAATCGGTCCTCACCAGCTGCTTCCAGAATCTCATAGTCGATCTTGAGCTTCCCGAAGCCCACGTGCTTCTGGATGGTCTCGTTGATCCAATCAAGAACGAGGCCAGTGAACAGCCCTGCCGCGCCAGCACCGACGATGCCCAACTTGAAATGACCGTGCTGAGGAGGTATCATGCTTACTGCCTGACCATTGTGCGTGAACTGATCGTAAAGACCGGTGACGGTTGTCGGGGCCTCGCCCAAGAATTGCGGAGCACGGGCATTGTCGATGAGGCCTTGGAACTTGATAGTGGCATCTTCCCTATCCTTTTCCAGCTTGCGACGCGCCACATGCCTCGCCCATTGGTACTTGTAGGAGTCGTTGCTCTGAAGGGAAGCCTTGGCACTGGCTGCTTGGGGATTATCCTCGTGTGGAGACATGCTAGTGTATGTTTGATTTCTGCAAAGAATTGAAGTAGTTGATGAGATATAGATCCTGTTTCTGACCGTGAGCTGAGTGGTCAATAGCAGGTATGCAAGCCTCAGATCAGACGAGACGGGTGAACGCCCTCTTATATATCGAGCACTACTTGCAATTGATACTGCTCACTCACTTGGGCTCGTGAAGCCGACCCTCCGTTGTTCGGTTGTGGTTATCCTCGCCATCGCCTAGCAGTACAAGATTCCTGATGGTAATGTGGGTGTCGTAAGAGTGGCATGATTTCCAAGTCGGTGTTGGTTTACGATTTGTGATGGAACTGGCATTCCTCGTGGCGAGCTGAACATATTCAGCTTCAGTCGATGATTGATGTGATGAGACTCTCAAGTCTGGTGCAAGTCATCTCCATACGCTGGCTTGGCGGTTGATCCGCAAATCAAAACGAATGGTGGATAGCTGTGGCTTTTTTTTGACGAAAAAGGCTGGCTGAATGCCTGCGTTCTATGCGCAGCATGACTGAGCTGATCGCCCGGCCTAGCTCAATCTGAGTATTTACCGCTTGAGCCATCAGCTGAGCCTGCATTTATCGGAGACTTACTGGGTATGTTTGCGGTAGAATATTTTAATCGGCAGGCATGGTGAGTGGTGCCATCTAGGGTATGGGCTATGGTGATCTAGAGCTCAGCTTTTGTCTCACTTCCCGCTTTAAAACACGCAGACGTTGAGTTAGCTTCGGGAGAGAGCTAACGTTTGCGTTGTAGGCTGTAATTGCCGACGCCTCTGCGGGGGCGAGCCGCCCGGCCCCTAACATAGTTGGCGCGCGGAGCGTCACTTCTGCTAGTTTTTGGCTGACCTGAGACGTGGCGGATAGTGAACTGATGGGATCCAGAGTGGGAATCGAGGGATTATCATATCGGCCTCCGGAATGGGATGACGGCTACGCTGGGTGGATTCCGGGGGCAATGGCACGACGGCAAATTGAGTAGAGCAACTTGGAGTCATTTCACGTAGTCTTGAATGGCAGAAGATGCACCACTACTTCGCAAACAGATGGGAGCCGGGTAACATGTACAGGCAGTGCCTGGCAAATCTTTCCGGTTTTGCATTTAGAGTGCATGAGGCTGGTTGTGAAAGACTCGTGTGAATATACTTTCGTACCCGGATGAAGTAATGAATAAGAGGCGACAAGTCGTGGTACACGATGAGGTTAGGCTGACAGAGGCCAACACATGCAGGCAGTCGTTTACCAAGTGCGAATTATACAGGAGATACAGAACGGAAGCCGTTGAGTCCACGCATAATTATTCAATGGACTCGGCGAAAATACTTCTCTAGTCAGTCCAAAATCTACCGGGCATGTATTCTATGAGGATAGTGGGAGTAGGGGTCGCTTCAACGCCGAATAGAGGATATGAACAGAATACGATACAGGCAAGTCGGTAATATCTCCAAAACTATTTCTATGTTAATGGTCTGCTCTGTCAAGAGCCTCTCTGTGCCATTGCCTATGTCCGATAGACCTCACTGCCCTAAGTTGCGCTCATCAACTTTTCTTTCTGCGACAGACATCCGGGACACGAAGGCTGTGAAAGCTGATGATGGTGCCGGAGTATGCGCCCGCCGGAAAAGGCTCTACCGTTGAAATTGCTGCAAGCTAACTAAGAGGCCTCAGAGGATTTCCCCTTGCGTAGGGTGCTCGATATTGTCAAGTGTGGCTACACAGGGGCTCTTCTGCCACACATGCTGTTCATTGTGGATGCTGGGATGCCTGCAGGGACATTAAGAAGCAGCATATGATCGCCGTTTTCATGCGAAGGGATGGTGCTGTAAATCGAACAATACTTTCAACCATTTCTGAAGCCGAGAGAAGATATGTCCAACCGATGACTGGAAGTAACAGCAGGTCCGGGCGGCCTCTTATAACCTTTATCTCATTTGCATTGCTAACACAACCACAGGAACCTGACTCCCTGGTGTGGAGATCGAATGCGATTCCGGCCTTCGCTATTGAAGTGCGATATATTGCATCTCTTTGAATTGCCCCTACGTACGCGGATCCGGCATGGAACCATTCATAAGCTTCGCATTGATACGCATGCGCGATCAAATCTTTTGAAGCATATGCCAATGTTAACTCTGAGCCATCACCAGTTCTCACCCAAGAACTCTGTGACGCATCTTCTCGAGAACCCAGCGCCCTTCATGTTAATCTCAACCCATACGTCATAACCGGGCACTTTTAGTCATGTTGATCTTCGCCTTCTCGAGTCACTTATGGACTGTGCCATTCCTGTTGGTTCAACACCTTTTAGTTATATCCGTACATGCCAGCGACCATAATCCGACATATAGACAACACCAAGCTGACGATGAGAGCATCAAAACTTGCACGCATGCTTACACTTCCTGTCAGCAGCAAATGGTCTCGAAGATACCAAAGCTGCCCACAATTGTTCGTCAAGATCATGCTCTGACTTTATCTTGGGCTTTGTTGACCTTTCGAACCTTAGATGAGTCATGTGCTTGACACTGACTCCTCCACGACGACGTTGAAAGTACCAACGTCAAGCCCAGGAACTGGGATAATGTCCCGCAACGCCACGAAGTCAATCTCGTAAGAACAGTCTTTCAAATCCATATCCATTCGGAAACGGAAGTTGCCTCTTCCTTGGGGTCACTTGTGCCCAATGCATGAACTATGTACCAATGGTACCATTACAACGCTGCTTTCCTCCCGTGTCTCGGCGGCGCCACTTCGCTCAAGCTCGCGTATCACTACAAATATTACCTCGGCCAGTTCTGTGGGCCCGAGATCAACAAGTTCTCCGTCCTCATTCAAGCTCAAGGCCGGCATCAAGACTGTGCATGAAGTAGTCACAATCAACGATATGATCACGGTCACCATCGACCCAACCCCATCGTCATCGTTCGTCCCATCGACGAGGTCTAAAAATGAGAATACAAAGTCCGGCTCCAAGTCAAACATCATCAAGCCGACATCAACCACACAGCCGCCGCCCCCAGCTCAACCGTCAGAGGCGGTCTACATATTCTTCGACTGGGCCGTCTCGTCTGTAATCACGACCAACACATCCGGTGGGAAGTTTGTCATGGTCCCCCGCCTTACGAGCCTCGACGACAAAACAATTCACGACATTTGCAACGATGAGGCTGTCGGAAGCATGGGCGCTGGCATGAGAACGTCTCCTGATCCCCCAGGACTGCCCCCGAGTTTTCAGGCCAGCCAGGACATTTACGGAAAGAAGGGATGCAAGTACATTAGTGGGTACGAAATGAAGTCTGCCGGAAGATTTAGATGTGACAAGGTTCTTGAGTTCGAATGCATCACTGATCCTCAGGAGAATGAGCATATCAATTGTTCAAAGGCAGAGACACAAGAGAAGTTTTATGTGCCAAGGGTAAGATGTTTCTTTCCAGTTGGTGAATGAGTCACACCAGGACTTGGAGCATTTTTGACTTCTAATTTCATTATAATTATCGTGCCTATATCTTGACGCAACACAGCGACGTCTCCTATACACATTACATGAGATAGAATCTTGCGCAGCGTCTCGTCGTCCACCCAGGGCTTTTTTTTGGCGAATTCCACGCTTCATTTCTTAAGAGGAGCAAGCAAAGCTGAAGCGAACGGCCTGGTAAGTACCCCTCGAGCAGCTCGCGTAGTTCTCGCCCTCAACCACAGAAGGAACACAGGTCTGGATGGTCCTGTTCGTAGCCACGTCAACAACGGCCGTGACCTCTGGTTCGAGGGTCAGATCGATGTCGTCGTTCTCACAAGCCAACTCAAGGTTATAGTACGTCGTGTTTGTGGCGTCGTCGGTGATGTTGAAGGGGTTGCGGCAGATAGGGTCAACAACGTAGGTGTTGTAGGCACGTATGGAGGTCCAGGTGGCAGTGCCCTGAATTGCACCAGAGGTGTCGCAAACCTGCTGGATTTCGGATGTCTTGGTGGGGGTGAAAGGAGACCAGGCAATAAAGAGGTTCCCGTGGGGGAACGAGAAGTAGCCTAGGTTGATGGGAGGGTAGGAGGTGTTCAGGGCCGAGGCGAGGGCCACGAAAGAGGCGCCGGCGAGGGTGACGAGCTGCATTTTGATGGTGTTTGGTGAGATATCGGCCGGTATCAACGAGAGGGTTGTGAAGGTCTTGGTGATAAGAGGCGTTGAGACCGAGTTGTTGATCGTTGTTCACCTGGCACTTGATTGTTTAAATACTTGCAAAATTTTAGATCTGACCTGGCGTCGATTTTGCAGATGTTCGCCCCCAGGGCCGTTCCTAGCGTGGTGTTAGCGGTGTATGGTGGTTCCTTTCCGCCTCCTTTCCGTGCAGCTGTCGATGGGCTGAACAGGGGTAGGTACCGGTCAGAACCATATCACTGGCCGCCTCGGATAAGGTATGCTGGCGTTGGATTTCCATCCTCGCTAGCTTGGGAAAGTACGAAAGGGCTATCTCGCTAATGCCCGAGAGGCTTGTCACAGTCGATAAATGTCAACGTTGCGTGCCGATTCGATTCTTCCATCCATTGTTTGTTGGCAGAGCAGACCGTTGCGCTACACAAGCTTCGTAACGGCAGTTTACGCTATCCAGATGTGGCACAGCGCGGCAATTACCCTGCTTTTCCAAGAGCTCTAAAACCAGCTTGACCAAATACGAGCAGCTGGATGCCAGGGCGCCTAGGCTGCCGTTGTCCTGTGGGGGCAGCATGCAATCCTTCTCGTGTTGAATTGCTGGCGGCCCACTGAAATCACCTTTCTTTTTCTGATCAATCATCGGCCAGCAAAGCCATGCTCCACCAAAACCCGATCGAAGCGCCGAGGCGGCCGCCCCGTGGATATGAGAGCCGATAAGCCGATGGAAACAGAGGCATCGTCAGGGTCCAAGAAACAGCTGAATGATGATGCGATTGTTGATATGAGAGAGGATAGCATTCAAGAAGCCTACTGACGTAATCAAATGACCCTGAACATATTCGACTTAACTCCCCTCTTCAAGCCCTCCGCCTTTCCATTCTCATACTCAACTCCAGCAGCGCCACCCTCACCGGACATGCCCTCAAGCTTCAGTCGCAGCTCTTCATCCAACTCTGCCATTGTCTTCTTTCCCTTGACCGTTATTTCTCGCATTTCCTGCGGTCGCTGAGATAATTCAGATGGAGGGGTGTTTTGGCTTTTGTGAGTTGTCGCGGCGGTGGACAAGTGGGCTGACGCGACAGGAGCTGTTGACGCGACTGAGCATCGTCTTGCTGCGGCACGGAGACAGCCAGGTGACGCTTTTGACAACAATGCACTCATAATGATGAGAATTCTGGGTGGCAGATGACTTTTTGGGGCTCTTTCCAAGTTGCCTCTTTTCAAGTTGTCTGATGGTGCTGATGATGATAGGTTTTAGGTTCGGCGATGAATTTATTCATCTTGTGGTGATATCATCATTCCACAATTAATGTTTCCCGGGTGGTCTGTGCTTTTTGCTTGAGAAGGCAGCCATAAACAAGGGTTGCCGAACATCGTGGCCACACGAAGGATAGAAGCATCCCAGCTCTTCTGTGTAGAGCAAGCCAAAACCTCCTCTTCTCTTCTTACGACAAGAACTCCGCACCGTAGATTTGCGTCTTCATCGATGGAAGCCCCAGCTGCCTCCGAATACGTAGACGTTCTCTTTTTCAACCAGACTGCGACCTGGGCCTGAATGAGTCAGTGCGTGCTGGATCACTTCAGTAAATTTGAGATTCAAGCTGCAGGCAGCGCAATAGCGAGGGACTTTGGTGATGATGCACCTCATTGATCAGCGAGGCCCTACCCACTGAGTAATTTTCCGACTCTACCACCTAGGCAATCATCTTGTAGCTCTCAGCTCACGCTGATCAAACCGCCCTGACTGTGGCGGTGTCGCTGTCCCTTAGTGTTGGTCTCACAGGACTAGCTAGCTGGTAAGGGTCACTGTGGGCAGTAAATATCGTATTATATTGACTGCGTTAGTGGTGATATGTATGTGGTTAACTGCGTTAGAGGTAGCGGCTACGATCGCGGCGTTAATCACAGAGGGCAGTGCCTTACATAATCGCTAATTATATAAGGCGTACCTAGCTTAATTAACGTTATAATAGGCTAGTATTACTAACACTAGTAACTTTCTCTTTTTACTAGCGTTAATATAGTTAATAGTAACTATAGTATAGTTTAAAAAAAAGTTATTAAATAATATATAATATAAAAAGTAATAATTATTAGTAATTATAGTAATTACTTATAACCCCTACTATAGTAGTTACTCTATAACTATTATTTAATCCTACCTTAAGCTAGTACTAGTAATTAGTACTACTTAGGTTTATATAACTTATCCCTCTATTTATATTATTATAAAGTTTATATTAAGGAAGTATATAAAGTATTAATTAAACTTTACTTTAGTAAAGGTATTAGTGAGGTTATTATTACTATTAATCTATTATATTTTATATAGTTTATAGTATTTATATAACTACTATAGAGCTATAATATTAATTATTAAACACTTCTCCTTTATAAAACCTAACTTAATAAAGTATTTATATAGTAAATATAAGTTAGTATAGATAATAGTAGGTATTAGAAGTAAGCTAAGCTATTTAGTAATTATTTAGAGAGTTATAGAGATAGTATAAGCTATATTAATATTAGTAACTATACTATAGACTTTAGAGGCTAGTATACTTTAAGTAACTTATTTACTCTTTATTAAACTAAAGTAGATAATATTACTATTAATTATAAATTTATTCTTATTAGAAGGGGTTTTATTAGTGAGAATAATAGTAAAACTAAGCTATAATATAAGGTTAGTGTTATTAGTGAATAAGCTATTAATAAAGATAAGGAGTTTAATAGTTAATAAGTTAATAGGTATAAATATTAATCCTTATACTAGTAAATCTATTTACTACTATAGTTATATATTAAAGGCCTTAATATTATTAGGTAAGGGGTTTTAATACTAAGTAGTAGTTAAAAGATTATAATATACTTTAGGCTAGTAAATTAATATAATATATATACTATATATATATTATTTAATATATTACTTCTTAATAGTATTAGGGGTAGTATTAGCGTTAATAAAGGTAAGCTTCTTACTTTAGCCCTTTTAGTAGAGAATAATTATACCTAACTTATTAATACTAATAATACTACTATTAAATATTAGTAGTTAGTTAATAATAAGTTATTACTTAGCTTTTACTATAAATAAAGCTTTAGTTAGAGCTTTATCTTTATAAACTAAGAATTTAGTATTAATAAAGCTTAAAGTATTATTAGTTTATATATTAATAACTATAAAGTTAGGGTTAACTATTAAAAGGACTAAAAAGTAGGAGTTATAGTTTAAAGTAACTATCTAGAGAACTTCTCTATAGTAATAGCTATATATAGCTTATTAATAAGTACTAGCTTTAGTAATACTATAGAGTAGCTTAATAACTCTTATAATAATACCTTCTAGGTATTAGTTATAAATCTAGATAAGTAAGTATATTAGAATTATTCTATTAAGCTTTATTATTAATTAGATATATACCTATATTATATTATAAAACTAGAGGATCTTATTAGAAAGTAGTAACTATAATGTAATAGTAAGGATAAAGTATTAGCTTATATACTATATTATTAGTAATTATATTAAGATTACTTCTATACTATTATTAGTATATCCTTAGATAATAAAGTAGGACTTCTTATAAAGTTTATTAGTATTCTTACTTTTAATCTTATTAACTATTTATAATTAGAAGATATAGATATTTATATACTTAATAGGGTTATATATAATTATCTTAAAAATACCTTAATTAATAAGTCTTTTAACTTTAGCTTTATTAAATTACTTAAAGGGGTAACTAAGTATATTAATCTTACCTACCTTATAGAACTATATAGCTAAGTTAAGGTTAGTATATTCTTTATTAATTAAAAAGACTTTATTAGTAGTAAAAAATATAGTAGTAGTATTAATATTATTAACTTTTAATATAAAGTTAATATTAAAGGTAAGGTTAATATTAACTATTTTTATTATAAATATCTATTTTTATAAACTTTAGCGTAGCTTACTTAGAGGTAGCTTTAGGCATTCTTCTCTCTTATAAAGCTAGCTATATTAGTATAGTAGTAATAGTATTAGCGCTAATAATCTTTCTTAGTCTTTTTTTACTAGTGTTATTAGTACTTTAGAGGTATTTAGTAGAGAGTTAGTATTAATAATATCTTTATCTAAGTTATTAGAAAAAAGCTTAATATAGGTTAATTAAAACGTTCTTAGTCTATAAAGTAAGTTAAATATATAGTCCTCCTTATTAATAGAAAGAAGCTTATATAGGCTAGCTTAGCTCTTATTCTTATACTATATAAGAATATCTAACTATAGTAGGAGGGTAAATATTAATAATATATTTAAGCTATTATAGAGGGTAAGGGTATTAGAGACTTATTACTTAGTATATATATAGTAGAGTTTATTAGTAGCTTTTTATATAGCTTCTTAATACTTTATAATACTTAGAGATAGTATTAAATCCTTAATTACTTAAAAGTAGATACTAAAGATAAATAGGGTTAGGATCAAACTATTAAGCCTAATAGTGTTATTAATAGTCTTAATAGTTATCTATAAAGCTTACTTATAAGGGATAGAAGGGTCTTTAGTATAGATAATATTATAGGTATAGTATAGAGTAATATAATAATATTTAACCTTACTAATACTATAGTAAGTTTTAATAAGGACTTCTTTAATAGTAATTACTAAGGTATAAGTAATATACTTAAATTTATAACTATAGAAGTTAATACTAGTATCTATAGTAATAAAGTTAGGAGGGCTTTAGTAGATATTAATCTAATATATATATAGAGCCTCTTAAGTATATTAAGCTAATAGATCTTTAAGGAAATAGGCTATATTAAAGCTAGTAGTACTATTAATAATATAGAGTATTAGCTTATTACTATTAAGATATATAATATCTATAAAGATCTTATAGTTAAATTTATAGTTATTATATAGAGTGAATCTAAACCTTTTAGGTTAACTAGTATAGAGTTAATAGTACTAGTAGACCTTAGTTAGATAGATAAAGAGGCTTTTATTAACCTTATACTTAGCCTTAGTAAGGATATATTAGAGTCTAGTAACTAATAAGTAGCTAAAATAGTAGTAGAGTTATTAAAGTTTAACCTTATTAAAGTAGTAGTAAGTAACTAACTATTCCTATTAGAGAAGTATCTAGAGATACCTCTATTTATAGATAACTAGAACTTTAAGGTCTCTCTACTTTATAATATTATTAAAGTTATTAAATATAACTTCTATCTTATCTATATTATAAAGGTAATATAGGAAAGGTATATTTATTAATATAATATAAAAGGTAATAAAACTAAATAGTATAAGGACTTTAATAGATCCTAAAGAGTAGATAAAGTTACTAGGGCTAAATCTAATAGTAACTACTCTTATAGTATTAACTTTAAGGTTTAGTATTAATTATTAAAATATAAAGACCTAAGGCTAGCCTACTATTAAATATTTAGAGGTACTAATATTAAGTAGGATACCTTAGAAGATTATTAATCTATACCTTCCCTTAAGAGAGAACTATAAAGTATATTCTTTAAACTTAATTATAATATATAAATCCTACTTAATAATAGTATAGAAGGTAGTATTATTACTTAACGCATTAATAACTTTAAAGCTATTAAAAATAATACTAATAAAGTAAGAGGTAAGAAATTATTAATTTTTATTATTTAAGCTATCTAACTTATACTAGCTATCTTTAGTATTAGAGTTATTAATATTAAGAGTACTAAAGTAGTTTAATATATCCTTATTATAGCTATTAATAGGAAGGTTATTAATACCTTTAATACCTTTATACTATACTAAAAAGTAATTAAAGGTAGGGGTAGAGGTATCCTTATTAATATATATTTACTTAAAGTAGTTAAAAGCTTTATAGTGATCTTTAGTAGGGTACTTTATTAACTAGTAACCTATCTTACTATAAATATAGTACTTCTTTTTAGATTTAGGAAGTATAGGTTAAGGGTAATATTAATTATAAAGTATATATAGGTAATAACTAAATTAAGAACTATAACTATAACTATTATATTAATAATTAGTTTAGTATTAGTTATTAATAGAAGCTAGATTTATTATGAAATACTTATAAGCCTAGTTTTATATTATAATACTAATAGATAATTAAAACTAATTAGTAATACTTTTATAGTCTTCAGTAGGGCTTATAAAAGCGTAATTATACTTAGGTATACCTTAGTAAGTACTAAAAACCTAATTATAAAGGGTATTATTAAAGTAGTAGATAGTAGAGAGGGTATATTAGATAGTAATAAGCTTATTAAATATTATCTTAAGGTACTCTATTTTAGTTTTATTAAGGTTCTCTAGGATTATATAGTTAAGAGTAGTATTACGCTACTTAGAGAGATATATTTAATAAAACTCTTTAGTCTTAAAGTAGGTTTTAACTTTAGTAATTAAGCTAGTAAAGTTAATAGGTATATTATTACTATAGAGCTTATTATAGTAGTAGTTAAATACCTTACCCTTAAGTATAATAGAGAAGGCGCTTAAGGTTTAAAATTAGTTAATACCTACCTTAATATAGTAATTCTTAAAGATAAGAAGCTTAAAGTTAAAGATATTATATATATTACCTCTAAAGTATATACTATTATAATATAACTTTATAAGATCTATAAGTTAATAAAGGGATAGTTAGTTAAGTATAGCTAGGTTAACTAAGTTATAGTTAGTAATATTAATATTAAAGTTACTTAGAGGGATAAAAGTAGTTAACTAGTAGGTTTTAGAAGGAATTAATCTATCTTAAGTAGAGCTAAAAGATAGTATTATACTAATAAGGGTATAAGTAGAGTTAACTAGGGGTACTAAGGGAGGTTTAAACTTAATACCTTAAATATTATTAAAGAAGTTAGTATTTCTAATAGCTTTCTTAAAGGTAGTAATCTTAGAGGCTTTATTATTAATCTCCTCTATAGTCTATTTATAGAAGTCTTAATAAAGAGTAATATAGATATTAAAGGTAATAAAAGTACTATTTATAATAATATAGATTCTATTAGTAATAAAGAAGTCTCTAAAGTCCTTTATAGTAGTAAGGTTATAGTAAGTAAAAGTAGATTTTAGTACCTCTTTAAAATTAGTATATATTTAACTTTAGAGGGTAGAGCTAATAAAGCTATTAAGTTAGTAATACTTTATATTAAATAGAAAGTATAAAGTAAGTTACTATTAAGTAGTAGTATTTAACTTTAAGTTAATATTACTAAGTTTTCCTTAAACATTATAATTAACTATACTATAAACCTAAGTAGGGATAGGGATAAAGTAGTTACTAACTAGAGGGCTAAGAGGAGGTAAAGGGGGTAAAAGGGGTAATAATTCTAAGTTAGAGGAGTTAGCTATTATTAAAGGGAGTTATTAATAAAGTGAGGTATTAAGTTAAGTAGTAAATAAGGTTTATTATACTATAATTATAAAAAGCTTAACTAAGAACTAAAATAACTAAAACTTATTTATTTAGTAGATAATTTATTACTCTATTACTTATTTAACTTAATATAACTTAATAGTAGTTAAAGATAGAGGTATAAAGGCTAAAGAGGGCTTTTACTAAAGTAAAAGAAGAGTATTATAGAAAGTAGTTAAAGAAAATAAGTAAGGTTTAATAAATAATATTATTAATAAAGTAGTAGACTCTTAAGGATATAAAGATAGTATAATAGTATTATAGAAGGAGTATAAATTAATAAAGTTAAAAAATAGTAAAAAATTCTCTTTTTAATTAGTAGTTAGTAGTTAGTATTTAGTAGTTAAGTAGTAGGAAAATTTTTATAGTAGGGTATACTACACACTATATATAAGTAGTTATTATTAAATAAACTTAAAGTAGCTATTTACTATTAATATTAACTTAGCGAAGAAGAAGGTAGTTAAAAACTATTAAAAATAAGGTAATCTCTTATTTATTTATATAGTATGAAAACTCTATTTATAAGAAGTAGAAAGTTAAGAGAGGTAGTTAGTGAAATAAGAAGTTAACCTTATTATTAATTATAAGTTAATAAGTTAATATTAATATTAAGGGTTAGGTATATAATAGATACTTTTTAAGTAGGAAGTAGGAGTAATTACTAAAAGTATTTTAAGTAGGATAGATTATCTCTTAGGTTATATTATAACTACTTCTATTAAGTATAAAATTAGAGGCTATAAAGGCTATTATTATAATCCTACTATTATTAATACTATAGGGAGATATTACTTAATTCTATTAATACTAGTAATATTAGTATTAATATACTTTTCTTAGAGATTAGAAGAGGGTAAGTTTAAAGTAGTTTAAGTAATATAAGTTATCTTTTTTAAAATTTATAACTACTTTATTAGTATAGGTTAATTAATTAAGTATTCCTAAGTAGAATAGATCTAAATAAATATTAATAAAACTACCTCTTCTAGAGCTTTACTAATCTATAGTTAATTAATATATTATATAGTAGTAACTATAAAGTTAACTACTAATTAGTATTAGTCTTATAGGACTAGCTAGCTAGTAAGGGTTACTATAAGTAGTAAATATTATATTATATTAACTATATTAGTAGTAATATATATATAGTTAACTGCGTTAGAGGTAGCGGCTACGATCGCAGTATTGATCGCGGAGGGCGGTGCCTTATGTAATCGCTGATTACGTAAGGCGCGCCCAGCTCGATTAACGCTGCGATGGGCTGGCGTTGCCGACACTTAGTAACCTAAGCTCCGTTTAGTAGCAAGGAGTAGATCCTTAGCGCTCATGTTTGCCAATGACGGCAGCCTTTGAGCTAGTTTTGCCCCGTCTCACAGCGTCTTTGAATGCCTTACAGGGCACACTATTTTGCTTGGCGACTGTGCTGTCACCCTGAAAAAGGCATGAAGATTGCAACTCATATCACAGCCACACGTCGCTCCCGTGAGAAGCGGCCGCCTTCTGCAAGCAGTCGCGCGATCATCTCAAGACCAGTGATCCATGAGAAATACTTATTCTCCCCCAATTCCTCACCTCGGGCATCATGAACATGTTCTGCAAGCCTCCAATTCACCCTGCCGAATTCACCCTGCCAAATTTACCCTACCGAACCCCGCTGAAACAACAGATTCTACTACACATAACTCCACTGAGCCCAGTATCGCCTATCATGTCGTCCATGCTCGATGTCGGCGATGTTCAACCCCCGGCCTACGATGACACAGTCAACGAGTCGAGAGCACAGTTAAGCTGCGGCGAGACCCCAACCTTCTATCTGGACCGCACGACCATCTTCGCCAACACGGACCCACCACGCGCCCTGTATGAGCTGAGCAACAACGTTTGTGAGGCCAAGTCGTTGGTGTATGGGGTACAGAAAGTGGCGTACAGGGTCACACAAGCAGCTGGTGGAGACAAGATCAGGACTCGGCTGGACCACATTTACGATTTCTCGCTCGATCCCCTTGCAGGGCTCGAATCTTCAAAGCTCGCCGACGCGGTCGTAATCGAGGGAAAGATGAACTCCAAGAGAACATACAAGGATATTCATCTCGTGCCCGGAGTCTCTTCGTGGAAGGTCAAAGACCACTTCAAAGCCGGGGAGAGCGTCATGCATAAGCTGAAGCACGCCGATGAGATCCAATGGAAGAACATGAAGGGCGAAATCATCGCTGTTGAGACTGTGGCAAAGCGCGACGCCGAAAAGAAGTTGAGCTGTTTTCCCCAACTTGAGATCAAGATGGCCATGGATGACAAGGAGATGGATCTTTTGGTTGCCTCATGGATGGCGCGCGTGTGGCGCCAGTCTGCCAGTGAGTTGAAGGAACCAATGAATTGGCAAGACTGTGAGTATTCTCGGCTCAATTATCCCAATCGTTCTGCTGACAATAGATATGTAGTCAAGACGATGTCGAAGAATGCATTTGGAACCAAGGGAAATCGCTTCAGCGTTTGGGATCTCAATCCGGGAAAGCTGTTTTAATCGTGCAATCGGATCGAAGGTCAATATGGCGCACGTGGACGATAAAAAAGGTCATGCTATGCCTTGGATGATGTTCTTTAAAGGTGTTCTAGATACCCTTGTATTTGATTTGATAGTCTCCGTCGCACAAGATTGAAGCATTGCTGCTAGGCAATTAGTAGTAGCTGTAGATATCAATAGAGATGGTGCTTGCAGGGATCAAGCTCTGGAGCCACCTCTCAAAGGGGCCAATTTTCAACAACACAGGCAAAACGCGTCATCGTTCAACGTAGAACCAGCCTGTCGGTATGCGCAGGATCCTCATCGCTCGCAGTGTGTCGTTCCAACAAGGACGACATCCTTGGAAACACTCGCCAAGCACGTGGCCTGACGGTGCGGGGCAATGAAACGGACTTGTTGGTGTTGCTGATCGTACGATGGCACACCTGATAACTATTTCCGCCATGATGCCGGGGAGAGTTCCGGATCTCGCAACTTTGGCACGGCGGAAGTAACGCCACAAGGAGGGGGCCATAAGTAGTCCATCACCGTGCTTCCGTTCGTCCAGCATTAAGACGGAAACCCAACCACTACCTCCCATCATCCCAAATTCATTCTTCACCCACACCTAAAATCGAATATCAACAACATGCGAGCGGCAAGATACTACGGCAAAGAGGACATCCGCATCGAACAGATCCCGGAACCTCCCTGTGGACCCAACCAGATCAAGGTAAGACGAAGCTACAGCTCCCTCCGCACTTGACATCCAGTCCCCAGCAACCTTCAGCACCCCGCGCGGGGAAAACGCATTGCAACACAGTGACATTTTTTCTGGAGTTTAACCCTGAACTTACCACCTTTCTGACCCCAGATCGCCCCGGCATTCGTCGGAATCTGCGGAACCGATCTCCACGAATACCTCGGCGGCCCCAACTTCTGCCCCGCATCCAGGCACCCCGTCACAGGCGATACCATCCCGGTCACCCTCGGCCACGAATTCTCAGGCGTCATCAAGGAGATCGGTTCTGATGTGAAGGCCGAGGGCAACATCAAGGTCGGCCAGCCATGCGCGGTGCAGCCGACGGTCTACTGCGGAAAGTGCGCCGCCTGCACAAGCGGGGCGGAGAATGCCTGCCACACCGGCGGCTTCATCGGGCTCAGCGGCGGGGGCGGCGGGCTGAGTGAGGCGGTTTCCGTGCCTGCTGACCAGGTGTTCCCTTTACCCGACGGCGTGCCACTCGAGCTGGGCGCGCTGGTGGAGCCGCTTTCAGTCTCTTGGCATGCCGTGTCTGCCGGGAACGTCACGCCTGATTCGACGGTGTTGATCATGGGCGGCGGACCGATCGGGCTTGCGGCGGTTCTGTGCTTGATTGCGAAGGGAGTGAAGAAGATTATCGTTTCGGAGATTGCGACTGCTCGCCAGAACTTTGCGAGGGAGTTCGGCGCCACTGACATTATCAACCCGAAGGAGCAGGATGTTGTCAAGGAAACGTTTGCGATAACAAATGGCATTGGTGCAGATGTTGTTTTCGACTGTGCTGGGGTACCCGCTAGGTAAGTTGCAGTTCATGGTTCCGTTCAGAGGATATCAACTAACGCCTCGCCAGTGTTCAGGCTGCATGTCTCGCAGTGAAGACCCGAGGAACAATAGTCAACGTAGCTATTTGGGAGAAGGAAATACCCTTCAACCCCAACTGGATCACGTGGCGAGAGAGCTCGTATAAGTCGGTCTTGGGATATCAAAAGGCAGACTACCAGGCTGTCATCGACAACCTGAGAACTGGTAAGTAAATAGCACAACTTCCAGGAAAGTCACCGGCTTACAAAACGGATTAAGGGGCTCTAAAGCCAGCATCGATGATCACTCGCAAGATCCCCCTCGACGACTTGATTGATAAGGGGATCAAGGCCCTCATTACAGACAAAGACAATCAAGTCAAGGTTTTGGTTGATGTAAATGCAAGCTTATGAGAAAACATCTGATATCGGGTGTTTCATTTTCTCGAAGTCGCAGTGATAGTAATGATTTCAGGAGTATTTACAGCAATATTATGCCACGATTCCTATGTCATGGCAATGACGGGACCTCCACTTATAAGGGGACTTCTCATTTGTGCAAAAACATCCACACGTGTCTTCCGTCATGATGACGCTTTACAGCTTTAAGTCTTGCTGCCCTCGTTGTCGTTATTATGGATCGTTATTATTATTATCATCTTTTCCTTTTTATTAATTTCATTATGAGTGTGATTAGCCGGACTATTTATTTTCTGTAATTATCATCCGCCGTATAAGTAGTTGAAAATATTCGGGATGTAAAGTAGGTACATAGACGGAGAAAGGTGGGTGGTCTGTAAATACATTTTCTTCATCTACTCTACTCATTAACCTACTGGGAATCTCATGCAAATGAAGGCGGCCGAGTCCACGCCATTCAGTGGCCTGTATGGCATTATGGCCGGGAAGTGCCGCAATCATCAAGTTCAGGTCCGGCTTCCTTCTGGTGAACGCCCTGTCAAATCATATATGCCTGTGGCTGGCCAGTTATCAATCAATTTCAGACTTTAACAAGCGATCAATGGGACAGATTCGAATCATAACCCTCGCTGACTTGGATTCAATCTTGCAGGTGCCTCCAGGGTCAGATTAGCCGCACCTCATGTGAAGCCTTAGGCAGAAGGATGACATGAGAATGAAGTAACAATCTGACACTGGCGGTCCCTGTTGTGGCAACCCGCCCTTCCCAAATGCAGACTTACGAAAAATTACATCCAGAAATCTGTCGCACAAATGGGGACTCTCCCCTGTGGGACATTCCGAACTTATCAGACTTGCAGTTTGCTGCTTCGAGCCGATTGGTGGCATTTTCTTCCAACTCTTCAAATGGCGCCTGGGTCAAAGTAAGAAAAGAATCCTTGTGTAACTCCCCTTTGGAAATTGTACAACTGCCGTTCTTTCCTGTGTTACATTTCCAGACTCGTCTTCACATGGTCGCAAAGTAGTCGACATTGGAGATGACCATCCCTTTCATAGAAATGTACATTCACCGGGGTTTCAGTTCATCCGCCACTGTAGTTACAACGACCGGCGACCGGCCTCGCGGACCACTATCTCCGATCAAGTTCCAATTCATTCTGACATCGTCTGCAATGGCATACGCCACAGCTGTACGTCCGAGGCAGAGCCTACATTACTGTTCCAAAGTTCCTTTCTGAGCATACCTTGCGATTCCGAGAATGGAAGGTAACTTCCAATATTCAGCTGTCCCCACAAGGCAGCCGTCAACTGAATCCTAAATCACAACCCCTCAGCTGACTGGCGTCTTGGCACCACAACCAATACGGTTAAGAGGAGGCTCGATGCAACCATCCAACCTATACCCATACCTAGCGGCAACGTACTGACAAAGCAGCGATCGACCGACGGAGCGAGCTTACGACGATTGCCTCAAGGGATGACTTGTTTTCGGGATGTATGTAAATCGAGAATGGGTGCTTCCAACCCGTATTGGAACTGAATTGATATTCACCTTCTGTGCATGGAGGGCCACCTAGCTTCAACTAGAATCACTACCAGGTAATCAACAGTTCATCAAGTATTGTCCCGGTAAATACTATTGTACGTGTCTGATTCTGCTCTTGAATAGATGCGTTCAGCAGTAGCACAATCCTTTTAAAGGGAAAATTGCCTCTCGAGAGACGGGTGTGCATGATGACAGCATACAAAGTAAAAACTTGAAACTGAACTGATTGGTTGTGCAGCAGGTAATGCAAATGCATGGGTGGATAACGGCCTCATAGGGAGTTTAGTTCCAGAACATCGATGACTGTGCCTGATGACAGCATTTCAGGGTTGCAATAAGTGCTTAATCCTATCAAGCAACTGACTATCGATGCCATCTGCAGCCTAATCAAGCGTTCACTGGTGCTTCCGTGCCCATGCGATGCTTACTTTATTGATCATCAGCACTAAAATCGGTCAGGCAGGCTGCGAGATGTTTGTGCACAAGCTAATAACAACCTGCTGTCTTTTGATGCATCACCTTGCGATGTCCATGCTGCGCCTTCGAGATGCTGTAGTTCAGGACCTTTGGAGTGGGATCGGAAGAACTTTGGAGTCAACAATAGCATGCAACATCATTCCAAAGTGAGTCTCATGGAATTTCTCATTCCTGGTTTTGTCTATAAAAGCCTCGAACGTTCCCGTGTAAGTCGATTGAAGTTTCACTCATCCACAGCACTATCAATCTCATCTTCAATCTTCTTCCTCCCACAGTCAAAACTCACAATGCTCGGCCTCAAGAACACTTCAGTTGCCCTGCTTGCCTTGTTCAGCACCGTCTCCCTGGCCGTGCCGACATCCAGCGATGCGGGTATGCTTTCGGCCCGCCAAATCGACACCAGCGACTGGGTTCCCTTCGAGTTCCAGGGCAAGACACTCAAGGTTAACCCTGCTGCTCTCAACATTACCAAATCACCTGACGAGGTTTCCGTTGCCGTCATCACGAACGACTGCTGCGGTGGTAGCAGCTTTGTGGGCACTGGGGCCCCGTACCCAAACGTTGGCGACTGCGCCGTCATTCGCGACTGTAAGTAAACAACATACCCCATCTCCTCAAGCATAGGTGCTTCATACACTGAAGCCTGTTACGTTCAGACCCTTCAGGTTAACTAACTACGATGTTCAGGGGCCTACACACTCAACGCCTACTGGTCTATCTGGACGAACACCCCAGACTACCACGGTGTCGTGGTGTACGGCACTTGCGTCTTTGGAGCTGGCACCAGAAATACCTATGACACTTACATTGGATCATCCGATATTGGTGACCTCGTCCGGGATGCCATCAACGGCCACTCTGTGCGTTTCCCTATGATCTGCAGCAATGCTATTCCAAATCTTTGACTGATGCAATAGCAGGGCAACGGCGTCGTCAATTGTGCCGGCGACATGGGATGTGAGAACCAGTGCACGCAATCTGGCTGCCCGTTTTCCGGACGCTCGGCTGTATTTTGGAAGATGCAGCACAACTGATGTGACCAATCATAACCCCATTAGCAACAGGATGGAAAAGGCGATGGAAATGTCTTTTAAAACGTAACACACAAGAATCTCCTTGGACGGCAGGCTTTATTTGTGGAAGATGAATGGATTCCATTGGATTATATGCTCGTGTCTTAGTAGCCCAGCGCTGTGTCTTTCAACAAGTATAGCCGGCGCTGCCCGAATACGATGTATCGCATTGTCTTTTTGACTTTCATGCCCCGTCAGTAGCTGACCAGAAATTCAACAGTCTCTTTCTCGTTTTCGTCGTAAAGGACCTCGCGGTCTCTGATCCACTGGAACAAGTAGGATCCGCAGGGGCTTCTGATCCCAAAGGGATTCAACTCCACAAGCTCAACTCTCCGAGTATCTTCATTGTAGAGGAGGTCAAAAGACATCCCCTGTGCCATCAGCATCCTGTCGTTCTCATCTTTGCTCTTCACATCCGCCAATATCTGCCGTGTGATGTGCTCCGCCTGTTGACAGATTTTGTGAATGATGGCGTTTTGCTCGCCTTCTGGGCTAGTCGCAAAGCGCCACGGCTTGTGCCAATGGTACTGACTGATGCCAGTGATACTGCAATCGCCAGTTCGACAGAAAACTCTGTACTCCCGTTCCGAAGCCATACGCGGGTCAAAGGGCAAGAAGAAAAGTTCGACTGTCTTCATACTGCCAAGACAGTCTTCTAGCGCAGCGCGACATCGCCCGGAGGTGACGAGTCTGAGGATGATCTCCTCGACTGAGTGGAGTGACATTTTTCCGGGTATCTTGTGTGCTCCGTCTTTCGGTGAGCAAGCATCCAAGCGGACAAAGAGGCCCTCTGGAGGGAAGCGCAACGTTGAGAGTGCAGGCGCAATCTCATCGTTGAGATCTTCGGCCATCGTGAGATTGACTCGCTTGACTTGAATGGAGGCGCTGCAGGCGTCGTGAAGTAGGCGCGCTTGGGATCGAGTGAAGCTGACTTTCTGGACAACATCGGAGCTTAGATTTCGTGAAGCGAGAATGAGTGGCAGCCACCTTTCGTAGGAGTATGGCTCGTTCGAAGTTCTACCCTTATCAGGGGCCTCATCTTCGGAGTGGAAGCACGTGTTGAAATTTGATGGCTTGCCTGTGTCAATGTCGGCTTGGACTGCGGAGAAGTCGATTCGAGTTTTGATACACTGCATCGTCGCGTAAGATATCAGGACTGTTACGGTTTGGTGATAAGGCGTAGATTGCTAGTACAGTTGTGTTTTCTTTTAAATTCCCCCGACATCAAAGGTCGAAGACGTGGAATGAACAGCGCTTTTGTTGAGTAAGGTAGGTACATAGATTGATGCAGTGAATCGGAGAAAGTGCGACTGCCCACAAAGGTCGGTCAGTACCCAAGACCTGAGCAAGTGGACAACCAGACCCAGCAAGAACTCAAATCCAGCCACAACCAGACTGATTCGTTAAAAGGTATGCCGAAAGCTGGATTGAAGTTGGTATTAAGAGACGTAGTATTCTTTCAAAAAGTGTAGGAAGTGTATGGCTACTCGCTAGGTGCACGTCCTTTTAAACAGATCGAGACGGCCAAATTAGCTTCCCAGGTTCGTCAAGAGTTTTGCTATCCGGGCGGATACTTTTAGCGAACCGGGCGGGTAGTGGATATACGACGATAGGGACGATCGACGACGACGACGACGATAATAACGATAGCGATAATAGCGACGATAGTAATAGGGATAGAGAGAAGGATAGGAATAGCGACGATAGTAGTAAAGTTAATCAATATGGAATAAACTATTAGACCTTATGAGTATCCGCCCGGATAGCAAGACTCTTCGTCAATGGACCAACTGATCAATACGATTTCCGTGGAAAATATCCCTGTGATGAAATATAACTACGGGTAATTGATCAACCTTCTTGGCAACCATTTGAGATATCCGTGCTTAGCTCCAAACTTCAGCTACAAGACGCGACCGGAGACACCGAGGCTGTGACTCCCTCAAAGGGTCCGTTCAGTATGGTGAGCTCGCATGCGCCGCTGAGAGAATATTGAATGTGAGGTCCGTTCGGCAATGAAATACCCTTCGGCCCACCCGATGGCTCGCAAGCACCACCTCCCCCTCCGTTACTCGAAAATTGAACAATGCAGGCAGCTTGGGTCGTGGCGGTATACGTGAGGGCAGCATAGAGGGCGGCGAAGAGAAACGTGTATCGAGACATGGCTGGAAAGAATGTGTCAGTTGCATCTAAATCTAAAGAGATGTATGCAGAAACATATACTCACTGAGTGCTTTAGATCCGCTCAATTCGAGACAATACACTATGAACAATCGGGAAGGTCGAAGGTGTTTGGTAGCAAATCCTCTTAACTTTTGAAGGAGACAGCAAGACACAACTGTCAGGAAAACCTTTCGGCCTTGAATACAAAAAGTCGCCTGAAGAATCAAGTCAGGCTGCTGGTGTATTGCTAAATGACCTGCTTGTCTCCCTAAGCAATCTGTGTTATATACCTAAGGGGCATGGAATAATCTATCCTCCTGAAGGGAGCGTTCCTCTAATTAAGGAGGTGCGGCCAATTCTCTACCCCCTATCCCCAATAATAGGTAGGTTTGCCTGCGGTCCCTCCCTGATGACTATCTCACTCTCTTAAAGATTTTCTGGGAAACCTATCAGTACTGACTCGGGATGAACTTGTGTTAAGACACGCAAAACACACAGTTCACCTCCTTGATACGAGGTTTCCAACAAGACACGTTACGTACCGGGCACTCCCAGAAGCAAGCAGAATGGTTTTCCTCATTTTCTTCTTATGCCTCTGAAAAAGAATTTAACTTCCCTAGAACTGGAGAAGATGGCCTTCAGACCTTTTTTTTATGGTGATCAGTCGTGAAGCCGGGCCGTCTACAAGGAAAGAGTCCAGGTGATACATTAACGTGATTCAGCAGCTCGTCCACACTCCATGAACCGTAGATGCTGGCCAGGCCGAAGATGAATTGCAATTTATCATGTTTTTCATTTTAGTAGAAATATCTTATGGGCTGTACCGCCTCTTCGGCCTGATCGGCATCTAGGTTTTATTGCGAAACGTATCCCACCGGGTGCAGGATGGCGCCGAAAAGACGTCTACAGTATGGCCCAGTTTTTCTCCAACTACGAAGTAGATTCGTCACACCTAGTAGTCGAATTGAAGATCTCATGCTTCTCAGTGTGCATTGATTGGCTGCTCCGCACAAGGGGTAACCTGCGTCATGCCAGCCGATGGGATACGAGGTGCTGGTCCACCAGCATCAACCAATATCGCCATCGTGAATAGGCTGTGATATAGGGCTTGTTGCTTGTCAGAGCTGGGGAAGAAAATTACACGCAACCGGCTTTCATGCTAAAGCATGTCGCATACCATGTGTCTATGGTAAAGGTGAGGCTTGCTTACGTCCGGGAGGGATGTTGGGTGGATGCTGCGTTGGGCGTAACAGGCGATTCTTGGTATGGATTCAAAGCAGCAAGTGATAGTCCAACTGAGCACCGCGCACGTCCAGGAACATTTGTTGCACCTGTTGCCTCGTACAGTATTACTTCGAGAAGGCAGCAACGGGAATGACGCGCGTGCATCCTGACAAAAAGGAATTGGTTCAAAAAGACCTTTTGGCAACTAGATAGAACGAGCCGTTTTTCTTCAACCAATCCTTGTGTATAGGTCAAAACAACAACCTTTCTTATACCGGCGTCTAACACTAGGCTCCGACCACGCTGCTTCGTCCAACGATCATAGTTGATGACTTCCCGGAAGTGTTGGCTGAGTTTGTATTCACTCTCGAAACACCTGGCATGGAACTCTAGTGCATCTTTCTGAGCCGTAGTTGTAGGTACGATCAGTTACTCACTACCTAAGTCCGATGTTTTCCTAGATTCAGAGCACAAAGATGTGGCTGACGGACGTGGATCAACACAGATGGAACGTGGAGTCTATGTGTCTAGTAGCCCAGTTGGATGACACGCCAGCTCCAACGAATGCCAAAATGGCGCTTTTCAGAGTGGTATTGACAAAGCATAGTGCCATTTACATGGATCACACTGAGGTGTTGCATCAGCACTTCATCAAATAATTGCTTCGACATGATTATTCAGAACTCCAATATTCACAATGAAACCCTTTTGAGTAGGTGGTTGAACAGCAGTACGATATGAGACCACAAGCGAAGACAAACTTGCTATGAACATCAGCTGCCTAACAACATTCAGGCGCATGCACATGATTTAGAGGGTTATTATATAGATCATAATTGCGAGTGCTTGCGATTAGAGGCAAGTACCAATGGCGCGTCGGTAAAAGATCTGATCATTGATAAAGAGCGTTCTATCTCTCCGACATCTGAAGCTTTGAACGGTGCCTAGTACCCATGTTCTCACATCGTTGGCGTAAAGATTGCAGCCGCCCATGGTGTTCTCAACATCTAACAGGCTCTGTCGCAAAAGCCTTGAGGCGCGTTCTGCTGTTTAAGGGCAGCCACCGAACGGGCCCTTGGACCAGTCGGGGACGCAACCCTGGCGAGCCTCCAGCTCGGGCTCGGCCTGCTGGTTGGAAGGGGCTGCAAGAGCCAGGGTGACTTTGACAGTTACTCCAGTTAGCTCGGCTTGTAACACAGCGTGACCTCAAAGGAATGGAAACGTACCGAAAAGAGCCAAAACAGAGATGTACTTCATTTTGCCGACGACAAGGAGTCAAATTTGGTTGAGTTTGTTTTGCATTGGTTGGAAGTGATAGTGAAGGGTCAGAAAGTAGGAATGTAAGGAGTCAGGAACCAAACTGCTCTTATAGTTGTTTAACCCACTCCAACTCTCACCTTGATCTGGAACGTTGGCTATCTTGGCTATCGGTCAAAAAGCTTTGCCTCGGCATTTGCTTACAATGGTGGATAAAGATTACCAAACTACATCACTTTTATGTCGTTTGTCGCATAAGATCATGTCCCTGTTCGTGTGTTGAACGGTCGAGTAGATCTGATTAGATGAGATAACTGATCATTAAGCATGGTCAGGTTTGAACACTAGTAACGAAAAAGGCGATTTCTTCGCGAATCCCATTGCCATTGACGTAATAAGATAGAAAAATCCAATGAGCACAGACTTTGTGGGCCACATGGAGCCGTGTTATGTAGGTTTAGTTGCATCCCGCGCGCCAAGTCGACCGCGCGGTCGAAGAGGTCCGCGGCTGAAAAGTTAGGCTAAACCCTTCTCCGTACCTAAGTAGGTAACGAGGTGTTGGAGTTTTGCAATCCTTCATAATTCAACTTGACTCATTACAGTGTCTTTGCTCTAGTACGAACTACGAACTCTACCGGAAGACTCCAATGTCATACGCAACTTTACGCCCAGTGCGTAAACCTGGGCTCTGGCGAGCCATGGCTTTGGGCATGAAAGCTTCCGAAGTAGCTTTCCTACCAACGACATCACGTCAATCTTAATACATTTTGAACGCCCCCAAAACACTTCACACACCATTCTGTACGGACTTTATCAATGTTCTCCCGTTGAAACATACAAGGTAGCCAGATCGGGGCGCAGTGTCACAAGATACCGAATTGACTCCGAACAGGACCGGTATCAAAAGAGTATGGTCCATTTTCATGAAACTCAGCTGGATACCAGCATTCACATACGGTAATACATACATATTTCGAAGTTTTCTCACACATTCCACTCTTCATGGACGCTGTCACATAATCAATTTTCGTATTTTGTAGAGTCGTACTGTGTACGCAGAATAGAATTGTTTCTATTTGTGCATTAACCCCACTAGTCCTGAATGATCTTTCTACAATATACTATGCTGCTCATCCCATAAGTCACGTCGTCTATGGTGTTCAACATCGCCGATGCCACCGTCGTTCTTACTTTTTGGCCTCGTTCCTGTGGTCCCCGGCAGGATGGCAAGATCGCTTCTGCCCTCCCTGATAATAGGGTCATATACCTGGATAGTAGAGCCTGGATTTTGTTCATAGCCTCAGAAATCTTGAGTCCCCGTTGACTCGCAAAAACCTCGCTATTAAGTCCGATCGTCCGAAGTAACTGGCCGTCTCCGGTGGACGGCTCGGCCCCACCCGTCGGAACTTCAGCCGATCGTTGAGGGAGGGTTCCGATGCGCAACAGGACGAGGGCAAAGTTGGGCTCACCGTCTGATCTTCAGATGCGATAGCTACAGTGCAGTTGTAAAATTGAGCGCCTCTTTTCCTTGTATCCGCGCGACTATGTTTCCTGAGATACGAACAACTGTGGCGACCTTGGAAACAATAACAATCACGATAAAAACGGCGACAATAGTGATGATGACGACGGTGACTGTACGTTAGAGCAAGGTGCACAACCACAGGAAAATTAGGCACTCTCGGAAAAGCTACTTGGGGTTTTTTGAGTATGTAATTCCACGCCTCGGCAAACACATCAAACAATTCGGACTCTGCAGGCTGACGTGTTGCCCTCAAGTCTATCAGTACAAGAGATGACGTAGTTCTACGAGTCAGCATCAGCATCCATAATACAAATACACCCGAGAATGCGAATACCTCCCAATGGGCTCCAACCTTCTGATGACATCACCCCAAGTAGCTTGATACATAAGCCTTGGATATCTGCCTAAAGTCTTACTGCCTTGGTGTTCGTCTTACACGCTTTGCCAATTACCCGTTAGGACTTTCGTAATCGGGCTTTCCAAAGTGCTTCCATCGAGATATTTTCGTCCATTTCCTGTGCTTGAATGGTCCACCGTACATCGTGGCCCTAAGTACCGTAGGGTGCACTTTCTGCCAAGCACTGAGCTTGGCGTCGCAGTCCCTTTTGCGTTGCTAAAAGTTATTCAGCACAGCAAGCCATCGATTTACGCTGTTCAAAATGATGGTATGTTGGTACTCCGGCTGTCGCAAACTACCAAAATTGTGTCAGAATCGTCGGTCAGATAGGACCGCAGCGGCCGTTAATACAAGACGTGTTACAGCCGCCATCGGGTATGCCCTCATCGGCTACGCCCCCATCGGATATGCCCTACCGGACACATCTGACATATCTTACATGCATCCTTCTCCTCTTCTAGTCTTTTTTGATCTGACATGCATGAGCCAGCTATGACCTGATAAAAGCCTCGAGTTCACCCGACCTCTGAGTACATCCTCCCTTCTGTTGTCAACTCAATCATCGTCCCAGAATCATGGCGGGGTCAAAGTCCGAGACGACGTTCTACGTCACAATCCACATCGACCCTGAGAATGTGGAAAAATGGTTTGAGATAGCCGAGCCGGTATTTGAGAAAATCAAAGCGGAGCCCCAATTGGTCTTTTTCGAGTTGTACAGATCTCCAGATGACCCTGGAGCTATCTCGTGGCTCGAGAAGTGGTGAGTGCATTACGATATACTTTCTGGCCCTGGTCAATCTATTCTGGCTTGTCCCGTTCCCATGTCCCCAGCAACGGATTCTAACCAGAATCGCAGGTCCGAATCCCGTGAATGGCTTTTTGAGGTTCGTAATCCTCTTTTGACGATGTCCACCTCTACAAAAATGACATCCAACTGACCTTGACCACAGATTCAGTTGAAGAAGGACTACTACACGGACTATTTTGCAGCAACAGAGCCCCTCTTCGTCAAGCCACGCGAAATAAGGTTTTTGACCCCAGTTGGGTCGCCTTTCTATCACTCGAAGAGTTGAATTGCGTCACTCTTGGCGCGCATCCATGTATGATGGAATCAGATCCTGGTCACGTGGTAAGAGGCGGGCTCTCTATGTCGGCCCCGAAGTTTTGCGGACATACTCCTTGACACCATGGCTGGGCGAATCATAAGTTCGCGTATCTACCTAGTACGAAGTGTGGACTCCTTTCAGATTAAAGTTCAATGGTCGCACTCAGGGGTTTGTGGGGGTTCATCGACTATGAGGCACGGGCATCGGTGGTTATCAGTCGGCTCCGGTCCACTCCATAGACAAGCAACTTTTCGAAAAAGAGGACGCCGCATGGGCTGCAATACATCGCCGCACCCATCACTCATTATGTGTGCTACGTATGTCGTACCGTTGGAGTGCTCCCCATCCTGAAGATACTCTGAACCGAGGATTAGTTGCTCCATTTCGGATGGCTTCTGCCGATTGAGTTCGGTGCGATAGGGGGCCAAGCGAAGGAACTGGGTCTTCGAGATCCAGTCCCCATGATCACGAGTGTACATTGACACGGCGGTTGCATTGTAACTTCGGTAAGGCTGCTTCTCCCAGGACTTTTGTGGCTTCTGCTGCCAAGAGACCCCCCTCGGACGTGTACGTGGTACTTAGCATGGATCACAGTCCACTCTCAACACGCTCATCGTTTGCCGAGCCAGAGTGTGCTATTTGACGATCATTAACACGATAGCAAGATGTGAATTTAAGACTGTGATCTGTTCATGGCCGGTACTACGGCATGGGAAGCAATTGCATTCAATCTAATATGAATGGAATCAAGCAAAGCATTCCTTGACAGGCTTGAATCCGACCCCGCGTAATAGTGCTTCGCATAAGGCCATTCTGCCCTGCATTACCACCTGCAGCATGCAGCGGCAGGTTGTTTCAACATGTAATTATCTCAGGAAAACTCCCTGCATTGCATGTGGTGTCTCGCCCGGTGACTACCCAACTAGTGCCGGCTTCTGTGTGAGCCAAGAGATAAGTGCAACACCAGCTCCTGCGTTTCTCGCGGCACCAACGAAGTGCTAAAGATCCTACGGAGTATTAACATACCCATGAATGTTTTCTGCCCGACATTTTGGCTCCTTTGCTGGCTTTGGAGGGCCGCACCCTGTATTGATTCGCGGAGGCATGCGCGTCGCGCCTAGGGTTGAATAGGGGTATCTCATGCTCGAAGCCGTATCTTTCCGTCTTCGATTACGTTCTCGAAGCACTCTTTTGTACTTCAGCCGACCTTACTATTGGAGCCCTTATTTGTACCTATTTATTCGTTAGACATTTTTTAAATGCCATCTGAAGTTCAAGTCGCGGTCCAAAGCCTGTGCTTTTCTCGGTCATAGACAATCAAGATCCTCGCCAGTCCCACTGATCACTCAAGATCGATGAGACCTGACCCATCTCGTCTATCGTATCAACAAGAATCAAGACATGCACAGCTCGCCACTTGACCCGTTATTGGAACTCTGCACCGAAAGGAACGCATTTTAGAGTTCACGGTATCGCAACTTCCTGTGCCGTGAGGGCGAACATCACTCTCCAACCCCGGGAACGAGTGGGGACCGGTCATTCGGAGCACCTCCAACGGTTTATCGACAAGGGTTGTTGGGGCATGGGCAGACAAGGGCACCGAGTCATGCCTTCCGAGACCCTGCGTGTGATTACCGGTTCTCGTTGCGCCGAGGAGCCCTCAATGCATGGGAGAACCTGGAGGAATATCACTCACGGAAGATTCTCCCCTGCGGCAGTGCCCGGGCGTTTTTGCGTGCTATCCTGTTTTATGGTGATAACGGCGGCCATAGTAACCCAACTGCTACCTAGTAGGTGCCAGATGCCACGCCAGCGTGAGATAGAGAGGGAAGGGTCTGTTCCGTGGATGAACCAAAGGTGACAATCTGCTGCGAGCAGTATGCGACACAACACTCCTTTGCTATCGCCATGATCAGGACCGAGATCGAGACACCTTTCGACACATATTTCACCGTGATCCCCGCGGCCGGTTTATGGCACCGTGTCCACATTTTAAGCAACGACGAACACGACTCTCTCAGCGCCGACCGAACTCAGCAAGCTCGCCTTTTGGTCATTGACCCACGGGCGCAAATTTGCCCAAGTTGCCCGTAATGGTGACAATGAACCACGACTACACCAAGGGCCAGATGATCGGTCTGGCCGTTGGGTTCATGATCATTCCGACCATATTCTATGTGCTTCGAATATGGGCGAAGCTGCTTGTCAAGCGATTTGCGTGGGATGACTACCTCGCGGGGTTTGCGCTGGTTCGCTTTTGCCTTCCGTCTGTCTGCCGGTCGGGGTGCTGACAGATCCTGCAGCTGGTTTCCATCACCTGCTGTACTTTGCAATTGGCTAGTAGGTTTTACCTTCACATTGACTTTGATCATCTGAGGCTAATCATCTGAACAGCCGCGATCCATGGACACTTGGGCCAACACCAACCTACGTTTCCTGACGGGTCGCCGATCATGGACGATCCAGGGTTGATCTTCTTCGAGGAGGTGAGCATAACCTTAAACTTTCGTCTCGTTCTTGGCTCCTGCTAACAAGCTTTATGTCGACGTAGACCAAGTTTGCACTGAATATGATATCCATTTTGGGCTTGGGCCTAGTCAAGTCGTCCATCTTGGTGCTGTACCGGAGCCTCTTCCCAAGTCGCAGGTTTCACTACGTTGTGTATGCCGCGCTTGCTTTCGTCATCGGCTGGACGGTCAGCTTCTTCTTCTCTCATTTGTTCACATGCTACCCCATCACCGTCTTCATCGAGCCATACTATGGCAACTCTTGCGTGCAGACGGTGCCAATGTTTCTGGCGCTGCTGTTCACCGACGTGGTGGCTGACTTCGCGATCCTTATACTTCCAATCCCGATGGTCATAAGGGTAAGGATGCCGCTAAAGAAGAAGTTGGCTGTAATCGGGATGCTCGGGTTGGGCGCTGCGTAAGTCTGCAAAAGTAACCTCGACACCCAAGGGACGTAGCTGATTAGACTTGAAGGGTCTGCGCGGTAAGCGTTACAAGAGTGATTGCTACTTTTGCCATTGCAGAAGAGTACATCAAACATCCGAACGACGTTATTTGTAAGTGTCGCGACAGCTGACCTCTTACGGAATTTGCATTGACTTCATCTTTAGATTACACAGCGCCTGTATTCTTCTGGACAAACATTGAGCTTTCTTTAGCGATTGTATGCGCCTGTCTCCCGACTCTTCGACCAATCTGGTTACACTTCTTCCCGAAACCTGCGGCAACAGGCAGCAATTCGTACGAATATGGATCATCGAAACGCTATGGCGCCCGAAAGAGCAGTCTCAGAACACCGCCTTACGAGGAGTTGGACGAACTTGAGTTGACCCGACATGATGGTTTGACCCGGTCAGGATCAATCAGAGAAAACGACATTGTGAGGGAGACAACCATACACCAGACGATCGAGCCGTCGGACAATTCCAGCACGGCGAACTTGAGACCGAATGGGCTTGGGTTATAATGGGAATACTAAGGAATATGGACGGAGGCGTTACTGGATTTGGGGGCTGGACGGATAAGCGGAACTTTACTTCACAGGAAACAGTTACCAACAGGAATTGAGCGACATCGACAGGGCTGGGTTGCAAGATCTTGGCCGTTTTCGACTTGAGTACCATTTATAATTATTCCTAGTGGGCTGCGCCCAGCAGTAAGCAGTATTACGAATCCCTCAAGGGTCCGGGGCCGCGAATGATTTCATTTGATCCCGCGGTGTGCGCAGGGTGTAGGTATCAGGTCTAACCTAATCAAGGAAGAGTCACTTTTTTCACCGTTCAGGGTTGCAGCGCCGTGAACAGAAGTTTCAATTGCGGGGTATATAATCGTGGTCGTTCATGCATTCACTGTCGATTTATCCTGTCTTTCCTGTCAGTGATGATGACTGGCCGAGATACTCGCTTTCTCACAATTATTCGATCGGTGGTCGCGTCACTGACCCGCTGATGATCTGCTTCAGCGGTCGAAATAACCTCAGTATCCGCTCTTTGGGGGAGGGGCAGTGGAGAGTGCCCTATTGAGTCAGGGAAGCGGGCGATTCTGCAACACGATGTGCAATCGTGAGTTGAACATCAGAAATCCCGCACAGCCAGGTCGAACCCAGCTCCGAGCTCCACATGTGGCGCGGAGGGCTTCCAACACGACCCTGCTCTGGTGGAATTTGCAATCTCGGGGACGTAGGAATGGACGGCTGCGTTGGTGTCTTGAAGGCTGGCAAGACTTCGTCGTACGATTGGAATATTCGGACTACGCCCCGTCCGCTAAGGTCCGTTTGCCCCGAGATGCTACTGTGCCACTGAAGATGGGGAAGATCCCCTATCCCTGCCCTTGCCAAGGCATCTGTACTATCCAGTATTCTTCACGGAAGGGCCAACGCATTCGGCAATTCATATTCTTCAACGGCGCTGCTTAAACAAGGTAGGTCATCAAAGGGGCTTCTGGAAAGATCACAGCATGTCACGCAGACGCGTGCCGACGCCCGCTCACAGACCCTTAAGATCCCAAACTTGTCCGTTCGAATGCACGAGCTCCTTGGCTGTCACTGTTTCTCGTTGACGATCACTCGCCGTTGTAACCCCGGTCACACTCTGTTTTCTCGTTCACCATGCGGCTTCTACTCGTCGGTGTGCAGTTCCTGACCATGGTAGCATCTGCTGCCGTCGATGTCAGTGCTCGATCCGTGGCCGATGATTTGCTCAGTCTCGTCTCGACTTCATCTGTTGGCGTCCAGGTGAGGGCGAGATGGAGTGACTTTGATCTGCCCACGCCATCTGTCATTGTCAATGCCACCTCTGAGAAGGATCTTAGCGCTGTCGTATGTCACTCGCCCCTGACTATCATCTGAGACTAGTAGCCATGCTCATGGATCGTCCTCTGACAGGTCAAATACTGCGCCGAAAACAACATCCCCTTCCTCCCTCAAAACGGCGGCAATGGCTGGGCGACTGGCCAGTTCAACCTGGGCAGTACCGGTGTTCTCATCAACCTCGCCGGCTTGAACCAGGTCAACATCAGCTCTGACAAGAAGACGGCCACGATCGGAGGTGGTGCCCTCATCGGTGACGTGATCACTGCTGCGGATGCCGCTGGAGTCCTCGTCCAGACGGGAAACTGTAACTGTGTCGGAGCTCTGGGGGCCGCTCTTGGTGGTGGCTATGGAAACATTATGGGAGAACATGGCTTCGCCGTCGACAATATTCTCTCTATGAGGGTGATCACCGCCAGCGGAGAAGCTCTGACCGCCTCAAGCACATCCAACCCTGACGTTTACTGGGCTCTCCGAGGAGCTGCGCCGAACTTTGGCATCGTCACTTCTGCGACCGTCAACGCATTCCCGACGACGAACCGTACTTCGTGGATCATGTCACTTACCTTCGACCCTGCCAAGATCGCTGACGTCGCCCAAACGATCCAGGACCTTCCCCTTCTACCGCAGCAGGTCGTCTACTTGGTCCTCACGAACTCCGGCGACGCTTCCAACTCTCCCATGGTTCTCGTTACCGGATTCCTCCGCGAGGGCACCGAGGAGCAGGGTCTCAAAGCCTTTGCGCCTCTGTACAACCTCGGTCCCTCGACCAACTCCAGCGCAGTGACGCCCTACACCAGCTGGAACGCTGCGAACGACAACTTCTGTGCCCGCGGGGGCCGCAAGCCGGCGTTCAGCACGACGATCAACAACATGAAGGCGGAGACATGGCCCGAGATCTGGTCCCTGTACACCGGCTTCCAGAACCAGTCGACCGCTCAGAACTCTGCTGTTCTGATCGAGCGCTACAACCTGACTACTGCCAAGTCAAAGCCCGCGGGCTCCGCAGCCATGCAAGACGAACTCCGCCAGGAGGCATTCGCGCAGGCAATTGTTATCCCTTGGTATGAGGATGCCACTCTGGACTCTGTGGCAGAGACCTTTGGCTCGAAGGTCAGGGACATCTGGAGCTTCTCCTCCAGTGCTGTTGTGAACCCTACGTAAGTTGAAATGCTGTATGTGAGATTCTGACTTTTTGCTGACGAAAGATTGCGTAGTTACATCAACTTTGCCCACGGTGATGAGGAATTGGAGGCGATCTACGGATCCAGCTTGGACAGACTGAAAACTCTCAAGACGAAGTACGACCCTTCAGGAGTCTTTGGTCAATGGTTCAAGATCCAGTGAGGCATGCGACTAGTCGAGGTACTTCAATACTAGACAGCTAGTAGTCCTAAGAAGCCATGGCCTTGTCACGAATATACGCAGTTATGGTTTGCAGGCTCCCCGAATATTCAATTCGCTATCTGGAGATATTTCTCACGCAAAGATGATTTACTGTCATTGGGGCTGTCCTGTCATTTGACCATGAATCATCATCCTCGCGGTGCCCAAGTCAATCTCTTTAAGGGTGACAAACTTGGTCTTCTTTACAACTTTCCAGCCCACAGCCAAAATGATGAACAGCAAAACGACGACATAGTTCTGGAAGAATGCTTCCACATCCCACGGAGCAAAAGACGTCCAACCCTGGAAGAAGATAAAGAATACGTTGCCAGCAAGGCCCAGGTAGGCGCAGAATCGCCAGGCGGGTGCTTGAAAGGGCAAAACATCGGCGCTAATGTTCTGCGCAGCGAGGGCCATTCTCAGACGGATATGATTGAGAGAAATCAGACCCCCTTTGGTCCACGAATATTAGCGATGAACGTAGGATGGGAATCGTAGGTGGCTTACATGTGATGAAAGTCGCGACACCAGTGATGGAAATGATCCAGGTGTAGACTACCCCTGCTCCAGACGACAGGTTGAGAAGAGATAAGAAGCCGATGAGATTCATGACGACCAGGGACACGACTGGCACACCGTTTTTGTTCGTCCACGCGAAAATCTTAGGGGCTTGCCCTTCCTGAGCGAGACCGTAAAGCGTACGCGAACCGACGTAGAGCGCTGCATTGATGGCGGAGAACATTGTGACGAGGATGATCGCGTTGACAACATGCGCCCCAGCATTTGCGCCCACTCTCGTAAAGGCGATGACGAAGGGCGACCTGGCCGTCTTGCTTGTTGCAGACAGCAGGTTCGGGTCATTATATGGCACGGTGATGGTAAGAAAGAATATGCCCAGCAGAAAGATGCCGCAGATGCGCCAGAGTACGGATTTGACGGCCTTGGGCACGTCGCGCGCTGGGTTGGCCGACTCTCCCGCTGTGAGTCCGATCATTTCGGTGCCGCTGTACTGCAGCGCTGCAAAGACGAAGACTTTGAAGACGCCTTTAGCGCCGTCGGCGAACGCGCCGGGGTCATGGTAGAACTTGAACCCAATCTTCTCGCCGCCGAGGACGCCAGATGTTATGAGGATCGCGCAGAGAAAGAAGGCGAAGATGGCGAGGATTTTGACGAGGGCCAGCCAGAACTCTGCTTCGCCGAAGGATTTGACGCCGAGGAGGGTGAAGGCGAGGAAGAACCACCTGCGAGGAGCTGCTGTTAGCGTAATGAATCCGGCAGCTTACAGGGGAAGATTACCAGAAGATCAAGATCCACCCCCATCTCGGAACAGCTGTCTCCCAGTAAGTCAAGACGAGGCCCAAGTTGTCTGCGTTGAAGATCAGCTTTGGCATATCAGATGCGACGGATGCACGTCATACTGTATTCCGCAATGATAATTCCAGCCCAAAGAAGCCAGTAATTCCAGCCGAGCGCGAAACCAACGGCTGGGTCAACGAAGGTGGAGGTGTAATGCGTGAAAGAACCTAGGTACCGTGACAAGCTATCAGCAACTCAATGTTCATCGAAAGCGGACGGTGCAACAAACCTGACAGCGGTATGAAAGCACCGAGCTCGCCTAGAGACTGCATAACAGCCCAGAGCAGCACGCCGACAACCGTGAAGCAGAGCAGTAGACCCGCTGGTCCGGCGCTCGTCAGACCCGTGCCCATCCCTACAAAGTACCCAGGCCCAATAACACCGCCAATAGCGAGCATCATCTGCACCAACAGAACCGAGTTAGCCCACAACAATCGCTGGGAAACACTGGGTCGTTAGCGATTCAACGCACCAAGTGGCGGCCTGATAGCCCTCTATGCAGGCCGGGTCCGCCGCCCGTAGTAGTCGCAGTCTCCCCATCGTGGGCAGTCGATGTTTGCTTCAACGCATTGTCGTCTTTTGACTCAGCTTTCAAGTCCGCCATTTTCAATCGTTCGATATTATGAAAAAGTCTTCCGACCAAGGGAAACCATAGTAGACATCTTGGAGCTGGGTCAGGTCTTCAGTGTATATACAATGTCGAAGGAGACTGTGGTGGCTAACAAAAGATACTTTGGGCCGAGTCAACAGTGAGGCCGTGCTGTCTTACGAGCTGAAGTTGGGGCGGATAAGAGGCCGGATGGGGTGGGCTAGCGCCAGCCATTTGGGCCGAGTCATATCTCAGAACCGCGGGGTTGGATGGGTTGAGGCCGGCAGATCCCTGATTCCGCGGGTGTCTGCTGACGTTGTTCACGACATGTCATTGATATGCAAGTTGATCTTGGCTTATCACAAGCGATATTCGAATTGTATAACATGGACACTTGTTATCTCTTGTTGTTGCAAATCCGACACAATCACCGTCAATTTCGTATCGTCTCCGCTACTCTGAGCTGAGTCAATTGGACTTTGCCGAGCGACTGAACAACGGCTTCGATGGCAACGCCAGGCTTGCACCCGAATCATGGCAAAAGACCAATTCTGGTTGTCCTTGTTTTGTTACGCAGGGAAGACCGATCGCCTAGGCCATTTGAAGTGTCCTCTTCGACTCGTTCATGTCTCGGCAGCAACCTGTGTGACGACAGCACCTCGGGCTGGGTCGAACGTTGCATTGACGTGGGCGACGTCTTTAGAAACATCACTTCACGGAACATTCAGGCATCAGGAGTGATGGTCCAGACAGGAAACCTGACAGGCTGTATTGACTATGTACAAGAAAGTATCATGTATATCTTGACTAGATCAGGCAAAAGAACCTCTTCCCCGCGCAGCTGACCTCGACTGTGTTTTCATTGACTGTGCTTCAGCTTGTTGTTCAAACTGTCTAAGTGCATTGGACTCCTGTTGATGATGGTGGTGATGATGATGATGGTGATGATGGTGGTAGTGGTGATGATGATGCACGACTTGCTGTTGCTGTGGCGCAGCAGGGTATCTGAATATGTCTGCTGGGAGACTTTGGTCGAAATCATCGGCGAAGAGCTCGAAATATTGGTTTGGTGAGGGTATCGTCAAATGATTATGGGATAAGGAATGTGAAGTTGTCACGGTATTGTAGTCAATCGCGTTCACACTCGAGTTTGATGACTGTGGAGGCCGCGTAGGTCTTGGTCTGGATGCTGTTCCTCGAGGTCCGAGTTGTCGACCAGCAAGCGGCACTTCCGGGGCAGTGTCCCATCCTGATCTCGGTGGTGTCGAAGCGCAGTCAGAGCTGTCGGACGACACGCCTTGATATGATTGGCGTTGGGTTGCTTCGGTGTCCTCAATGACGCCTAGGGTACTGGCATCATTGTCCTCTGTAATGTGAGACTGCGTGGAAATCTCTGGAAAGTGTCCGGGATCTGACACAAAGTTCATGGCATCATCTGCCAAACTTGTATTGGTGTCGATCATGCCCGAACTAAGGTTGCCGAGATCGAGTTGATTAGGCATTTCTGCATCGATTGCAGCTGATGGTGTAGCCAGGTCCTGGGTCTCGGGTGAGATACCATTCTCACTTGCTGACATTTGGCAAGCTGTTGACGACGGCGTGCTAGTTGAAGGCGAGCCCTTGGAGTGTCTGGATAGTGCCCTCCACCTGTTGCGACATGTAAGGGGAGGGCGGCCGGGTAGCTTAGCCGATATTGCGGACCAGCGGTGACCCAGTGTCTGGACGCCTTCTCTAAGGATATCGTCTTCCAAGGGACTCCAGTGACTCAGACGGTCTTTCGCCTGAGGATTGAGAATGTCGTTGTATCTCTTTGCACACTGGTCGTCTTTCCTTCCAGGTATGAGAACAGCTAGATGAAAATGATGTTAGACGGGGCCAGACGATGACCAGCCAAAGATGACTGCTGCTTACCGATATCATGCCAGGCGGGACCTAGACGGTTGTATGCTGACAACAAGACCTGATCCTCTTGTGGTGTCCATCTGCCTTTCCTTAATGACGGATCAAGTGAGTGGAACCAGCGTTTGCGACAGTCCTTCATGAGTGGTTAGCCCTCAAAGACTGGTCTCAGGCTACATGTTCCTGCTGGGGTAAAAGGTCCTCACCTTGGCAGTGCGATCTTGCAGGCCTGCGGCAATGTCCTTCCACCTGCTCTGCGGGCCCCTTGCGTCACCGTAATGGGATACAAGGGCTTTCAGTATTGCGTCCTCGGCCGGTGTCCAGATCCTCCGCGGCCGAGTAGCAGCATTGGCAGCTTCGGAACGGGGAGAAGAGTCCTCGAGCGACATGGGGGCGGGCGAAAGGGGGAATCGTCAGTATATGTGACAGACCGACCTTGGTCGACGAGATCAAGGGCAGCACCGGCGGCTTTGAGTCTCCCGTGATTGACCAGACTCGCCAACGCGTTCTCTAACAGTGTCGCCTCCATGTCTTCGCCTATCTTCGGAGACAGAGTCCCCTTTTTTCCCGCCTTGCAGCTTATCTCTGGCCACCCCGCAGTTTCTTTCGGGGGTTCCCCGCATTCTGTGTGGAGATGTGACTCGGCCCAGTCCCGACAGGGATTCATCATGATTGGTGAGACCGGACGGCACTAGCGGCACCACTTGACCCGGCCGGGGGAGGCCGTGTCATGCCGATCCGGACGGGCGACCGAGTCCTAGTTGACTCGGCTTCGGCGTGCGTCTCAGGATATAAGCAGATATCCGGTGAAGTCATGAGGTTGCCACTTATGTGCCCTCTTCATCTTTCTCTCGTCCTCGTCCTCTTTTGTCTTCAGTCGAGGTTCCAACACCATGTCTTCTTCAGAGTATCTTCATCCCCTTGACCCGGCCACGGCCGAGGAAATCCAAATCGCCACAGACCTCGTCAAGAACCTATTCTATGGCATCCCTCTTCACTTCAAGGCCGCGGGTCTCGATGAGCCTCCCAAGCAGGAGATGGTCACGTACCTCAAGGCAGAGCATGCAGGAGAGCCTCTACCAGAAATCCCTCGTCGCATCTTTGCGATCTGGTACATCAAGCGATCTCCTCGGCTATTCGAGGGTGTGATCGATGTCACCAACAAGCGAGTTATTCAGCATGAGGAGCTTTCACGAGACTTCCATGGACCCGTCGATCGTGTCGAGCTCAATGAGGCGGCCCAAGTGGTGATGGCCAATGCCGACGTGCACAAGGAACTCGCAAGGTTGAAGATTGACAAAGCGAATGTTGTCCTTGACCCATGGGACTATGGCGTTGATGGCTTCGACACACAAGAGCGCATGACACAAGTAATGATACACCTTGCCTCTGCATAGGACATTCTCTAACGCATTGCAGGTTTTCATGTACATGAAGAACCCAAAGAACAATGATGTGGACTCCTCACACTATTCCTTCCCTCTCGACTTCATGGTAATTGTGGATCTATGCACCATGAAGGTGAAGAAGATCATCCGGCTGCCATTAGGTTCGGACGAGAGCACAACAGAAGGCATGGACGACATCGCACATCGCGAGACAGACCCCGCCGAGCCCGAGTACGACCATCGTCTTCAGAAGAACCCTCCTCGGACATCTATGAAGCCATACAACGTTGTCCAGCCCGAGGGAGCCTCGTTCACCGTGAAGGGTCACCTCATCGAATGGGAGAAATGGCGTTTCCGTGTCGGCTTCAACTGGCGCGAAGGTTAGTTCATCAATGACCTTCATCAAGCTCTCGATCTGACCAGTCAAAGGCTTGACCTTGCACGATCTACACTTTATGGACCGTAGCACTTTTTACCGTCTCTCCCTTTCCGAGATGTTCGTACCCTACGGAGACCCTCGAAGCCCCATCTATCGCAAGGGTGCCTTCGATCTTGGCAACGTTGGTGCCGGTGTAACTGCAAACAATCTTCAGCGTAAGCCTTTTCTGTCAACTCTCAATAAGAATTGCTAACACAACGTAGTTGGATGCGATTGCCTCGGTACTATCAAGTACATCAGCGGCTGCGTTGTTTCAGCCGACGGAAGCCCAGCTCCTCGGCCAAATGCCATTTGCATCCATGAAATCGACAACGGCATTCAATGGAAGCACACTAACCACCGAACCGGCAAGGCTACTGTGGTTCGAAAGAGGCAGCTTGTTCTCCAGCAGATCATTACCGTCGCGAACTATGAGTACATCTTTGCTTGGATTTTGGATCAGTCAGGCGAGATCTCCTTCGAGACCAGGGCTACCGGTATCCTGTCCACGCAACCCATCGACAAGGACTCCAAGGTTCCTTGGGGAACCCGTGTTGCCGATGGTGTGATGGCTCCATACCACCAGCATCTGTTCAACGTGCGCATCGATCCCGCTGTCGACGGCCACCAGAACACCTTCACGTACACCGACTCGGTAGCCATGCCGTGGGATGAGAAGCTCAATCCACTTGGCACGGGCTACGTCAGCAAGGAGACTCCCGTCATCCGCGCTGGACCAGTCGAAGACAGTCTGAAGGACGGCCGCGTCTTCAAGATTGTCAACGAAAACATACAGAACCCCGTCTCGTTGACTCCAGTGGGCTACAAGCTCGTCCCCATCCGATCACAAATGCTTCTTGCCCAGCCTGGCTCGTGGCACTGGCGTCGCTCTGAGTTCTGCGAGGCGCCCATCTGGGTGACCAAGTACAAGGACCGCCAGCTGTTTCCGGCGGGCGACTACACCAACCAAGGTCTCGGCGGAACCGGCATCAAGTCGTGGACGAAGACGAGGGATCACATCCCCAACGATGACATTGTCATTTGGCACACATTCGGCTTCACGCACAACCCTCGCGTGGAAGACTTCCCCATCATGCCTGCCGAGATTGCGCAGTTTCATCTGAAGCCTTACAACTTTTGCAACTACAACCCTACCAATGATGTGCCGCCTTCCAACCAGGCTTTCAACAAGAGCACGCTGTTTGAAGAAGCGGGGAAGGAGGAACAGAAAGGTTCATGCTGTGGTGCGGATACACCTGCCGGCTCGACATCTAGCAAAGGAGAAGGAGAAAGCCCGTTTGTGAAGGTGGCGCTACCGGACAATACCAAGTCTTGAATCATCATTTCATCATTGACTCGGGGAACAGGTCTAGGCATACATAGGGACTCTGCTGCGAATAGTAGAACTTTTGCAGCACAGTGTTAATGTTCATCTCAAGTATCTTTTACTGATATTCAGTCCTTGTACAGGGCATTTATCGTTGTAAAGGCCTATGAAGAACTTGAAAACGAGATTGAGACATGATGCCACGACAGATGCTGTGCCAATGTGCAGGCTAGTTGCTGCTTAATTACTTTCGGCTAATTATCCGAGTATTACCTGTGACGACGTCAGTCAGCCCATGTCAAACTTCCTTCCAATATAGTCAAATAGGGTGGTTCTCTCAGCGAAACTCCTTGGGAGTAACGTCATGACAAGACTTTTGAAATAAAGCATTGGGGTGTTGCTTGTTTTCACTGTAGCACATTGTGATTGCACAACTTACCTAGTCAGGGATGTACTACCTGAATACACGTGGCCTTAGATTCAATAGCACACCTCCAGAATCTAGTGATGCGATGCAGACAGTGGGAATGGTTTTTACTCTATCATCTACACGTGAGAATATAAGTGCTTTTTGCTAATGAGTTTGTGTTAATCATGCAATTCTTTTCCAAGCATAAAGTTCTAGCGCAATCACCTCCTCTCTCTTCGAAAGAAATCGCCATAATCCCTACCCCGATCAACTACGATTACTGGAACTTACTCGAAGCAATTTGCATTTCTTCAGCCCTCCTAGCTACCTTCGTCAATACTCTTCCTACAAGGTGACTCAAACACGCGTCCCTTACACATTCCAAGAGTGGTGCGACGAGTGTGCTAACGGCAGTGACCGCAATACTCTGAAAAATCACATCAGGGCCTTCCGCAAGATCCAAGCTCTGGTGCGGACGATGGAAACTCTTTCTTCGCTATAGCCGGATACCACGGAGAGCTTTTCGTTCAGGGGTATCCTGATGCACAGGCCAGTCAAGTCTGGTGGAGCGGCTATTGCCAACATAGTACGGTGTTCTTTCCAACCTGGCACCGAGCCTATCTCCTCTGGCTGGAGGATCTAACTCTTAGCGGTACTCCAAGCATGCCAGCTACCAAATAGTCCGCTACTCGCAGTCCGGTCAGGTCGGCAACAACGCGGATAGAGAAGACGCCCTGTCTCACAACGAAAAATTCACCGATCCTGAAGAGAATATCGAAGATCACAACATTCATGTCCGTGCATGGCTGGATGGAACCATTGTCATCGACGTCAGTGGAGGGCAGACGAACATTCAAATCACAACCTCGGCGTCAGATTGGTCTGGCGGCGAAAGACAACACAATCTTTTTTTGATAAGGCGTACAACCAGGCTCAAATCAACTTCCTTGAAACATGAGGAGGGAATCAAGACCTCCAGTGTGTCTTCCGAGGACGGACACAATGGCATGCATGTCGCTGTTGGCGGCTTCTTCCAGGGAAGCGAGTACAAAGCCGATCCCATCCACGGCACAAACGGATACATAGGCGTAAACGAGACTGCTAGCTATGATCCCATCTTCTAATCCATCACTTTTTCATTAACTAACTGTTCTGGACTTGGCAGTAAGCTCACAACTTGACCGCTGAGGGAAGTCTGACAAGCTTCTCGGTCTCGACGAGAACAACGAAACCGGAGACGAAACCGAAAATGGACTGCACAGCCTCAGCGGTCCCAACGGTCCTCATACCAAAGCCCCGAGCCTCGAAGCCCCTATCGAGCCGTTCCAGGGCCCCTATGGACCCTCCTGCACCTGGTGCACGATTGCGAACATCACTAAGTTGAGTTGCACCTACGGCTCAAGATCTTGCGACATACAGAGGTCGCCGCCTGGACAATCTACACCCGTTCCAGACACTGAAGAGGATATGTTCATCTGTGGCTCGTTTGACTCCAATAGACCGCGCCGACTACAAGGCCTCTTTCGTAGTCCATCTCTGTGGTATGATGGACGGCAAAATTCACGAATGATGAGTTTTGCCACTTTGGAAAGTGAACCTCTGATAAAGGGCAGACAGAGGAAGCCAAGACGGACAGATTTCGACCTGGGTGCTGCTCGGTCTGTGTGTGATTGGCCGCCTCATTGTCTTGCACTCCCGTCCATTTGGGCTGACCCGATTGGGCTACTCCGTCTCACTTGTTTTTCTTTTTCTATTTGTACCTCAGACGTACGCCTTATTTCATCCACGTGTCCAGAATTGATTTCATCGGCCGCTTACCCCGCATGTTCTCGACGAGAGAAAATCTTTTCTTCACCTCCCTAACCAACTCGCTGCGCATCGTAACATCATTGTCGGTGAGGATTAACCTACCTACGAGCCCCATTCGAGAGACACAGGAAACAACCATCCGCAAATACGCCAGGCGGACAAATCCTGCCGCTCGCTCAAAATGAGCCGATGGCATCGAGAATCTTGCTCGACCCCGATGATTATCATCAAACAGCGACTGCCGACCTGCGAATCCTGTAATTCTTCTCCAGACTTGGATGCAATTGTTTCGGCGCAGTCAGCACAGAGGCTTGCTCCCTCAGTAGTTCCTCCCGACGAGCCTTCTGGTCAGCTCAATTTGTGGTGGCCGCCATGCGTGCCATACGTATCAAAGACGCCTGCCACAGAAGTGATTGGGGACGGATCTTCCTCAGGCTCTGCACCGAAGGCAGATTCCCTAGCCAGCGGCTTGCATAAATCCCAGTACGCTTCCTGCGATCATGTCTATTCGTCGCAGATGCAAGAGAGTCAGTTGCGCTTGGTACGCCTTGCCTCCGTGGATGATGTCGATGCTCCTGTTCACGTCAACTTGGAGATTCACGACGATGAAAGACACCCCGATTACGAAACCGTCTCTTACACCTGGGGTGGAGAAAATGGAGATAGCACACTTTGTCGACCAGTTTACGTGGGCAAGTACTGGGATGTTCTCTTTCAAACCCAAAACTGCTGGGAGATGCTACGATACCTTCGGCCGCGCAGAGATCTACGAACCCTCTGGGTTGATGCCATTTGTATTAACCAACGGGACTTTAGCGAACGAGAAAAACAGGTCGCAAAGATGGGACTGATCTTTGAAGGTGCTATGCGGACAGTTGTATATCTGGGTCCAGATTTGGTTTTTCCAACATCGATATCTTCACCATACCCTCGGCGTCATTACCTACAGCAGTTAGACATACTGCCAATGAGTCCCAGTCTTCCTCACACACATCTGAGGCTCTCTGAACGCGTGACTTTAGCTACCTTGCTAGAGAGGGAATACTTCCAGAGGATTTGGGTCATACAAGAGCTCCTTCTCTCGCGCGACATTACGTTCGGGGTCGGCGACGTGGAATTCACCATTAAGCACCCACCTACTATAAAGCTGTGGCCCAGCGAGTCTTTCAAGAGCAGCGGAGTCCTATGGCTCGAACATATCACACAAGGAATCATCTACGAAGCAGGAGAGAACGTTGTACTTTCTGCGGTGGATCTTGCGTCAGATTCAAAGTCTACTGATCCTCGTGATAAGATATTCGGCGTTTTGGGCATGATTCAAAACACATCAAGACTCGCACCTTCTTATTCGATATCTTTTCGGCACCTTGTGCTTGGTTATTTTGCGTACTGCCTTGTTTTGCAAAAGGACTTGCGGGTCATTGGACATGCCGCTGGACGTCAAGCATCCGCAAATATGCCTTCATGGGCCCCCTCTGCCTACGTGTCCGGGACTAAGGCACCCGCTATACCGCGCTTAGGAGTTGACAAACTACTGTCGATGCTTGGTTCCGATGAATTTGCCGCGGCCTTCAAAAGACATCATTGTGCTCAGAGTTCAACGAGCAGACGCGACCCAACACGAAGTTGGGAAAATTTCGAGCGATGGGCGCCAAATAATAAACGCCAAGCCTGTTGGAAAGTGCAGTGCAGTCAGAACCTACCGCCGTCTCATGATCCACAAGATGGGTTTATAAATTCCAGCAATGAACACAGCCGTACTGGTTTCGGTCAACACTGGTATTCTCATGTCAAAGTTGATACACTTACCGGAGCACTATTGGACCTGACCGCTCTTCATATTCTTTGTTTTGGTGAGGCGGACTTATGTTTGGCTGACACGCACCATGACGAAAATGTTTACACTTACGTTTTCAAAAAAGGAGCGAGCTCGCTGTTGGTGTATTCTCAAGAAGCATGCTTCGAGTCGCCTACTGATCTGTCTCAAACCCATCTGTTCGCTCTGTGCGAAGGTTTAGGGTGCGAAGTACAATGTTGCGGGGCAGTCAACTCGAGGTTGTGTATATTGCAATCTGCAGTCGATGAAGACTGTTTTCGATTGATTTCAGCGAGTGTATTCGTGTGCTTTCATACTGATGATCATCGACCATGGAAGTATCTGTTCAATTTTTGGGGATGGTCCAGATACTTTGACGGCAAGGACGAAAGTTCTCAGTACATGCGGGTTGCGTACGATGATACGTCGTCTGCGGCTATCCCATTGCTCCGAAAAGAGTATGTTATCGAAGCGACCGGTGCAAGCCACTGGAATTATTGGAAACATGACCCCCAAGAGAAACACCGTCATCAAATACTGCCTATGAAGGAGCTATGTGGAGAGCTTGCTTCCATCACACAACGATTGAGAAGGAAATGGATCTCTGAAGACAGTTCATCGCAGGGCTGTCTGAAATTCCTAAATTTCGATGGCCAACTCTACACGCCTGTTTGGATAACCTTTGCGTTTCCAGGTGTAACAAACCCGAGAGACTATCTGCACATACTACATGCAGCATTCCTAGTCGAGAACGGTTTGGAAGGTTCTGTGGAATCATTCCTTAAGCTTTATTTTCGTCTCGTAGAGAGGTTCGAACCTAAACTACTTGAAGGTCTATCATCCACCAACAAAGAGACAAGGGCTATCATCGGTCCTGAGACACTAGTCGAACTGTGCTTCAAACCTCACCAGCAATCTATCATTCAAGATGTTGTCGATCTTGCGGGTTCATTTGGGTGAGTATCTCTCCGGTCATACGAGCACAATACCCATCACAACTAGGATATACTAACAAGTGGGAGGAAACTTAGAAAGGCTTCCCAGACGCTTCATCGCACTGACATCCATCCCTCATTTCTGGTAGTAGACAGGAGCGTCGTACCCCAAAGCCGCAGAATCTTTCGTCGCTTCACTCATCAACTAGCTTTGATGCCAGGAATGTCCCAGGCCAAGTGCAACCCTCGAATTTTCACTGCGGACGACTTTAGATCTTTCATTAACGAACCGTTTTCCACCATTCTCGAAATGGTGCATGATTCTGAACAACAAAATATTCGTATTGCATTCGATATAGGCTTTCTCATGATCTGGGCACAACTGCATCCGTGCACGGCGGCTTTCAGACGCCTGGCGCCATATTGTCGAAACGGAGAAAGCGCGTTGACATTATTCCTTAGAGATCCCACCCCTGAGGATGCAAATTTCGTTGTTCCATGTTGGCCAGATATCATTAATGACTGCTTTGGAATCAACAAGTCTGCGCGTCTAAGGAAAATCACTGTTTTTTGAGACGAGAAGAGTATAGACATTCAGTCCCTTAACGGCATTTGTCAGTCTAGAAACAAATGCCCTCATTTTGGGGTTTACCACAAACTTATAACTTTCGCCTTCTGTATGCTCAGCTTTTTTCTTCTGTCTATCTTCATATATTGTCAATGTGTTTACTTTGTGACTAAAGAACTATGCCGTGGCGCATCAAACTAAGTAGTACAAATGAGAGGGTTACGCTTCGTGATGTAGTGTTGCGGTCACCCCCGGGAGGAGACCACACGTACACCACCACATGTACTGCCTACGGATATTGCCAATCAGTCCAACTTCATGGAATCCGAACCGGACTGGGAACAGCTTCCAAAACCACACGGCAAAATTGGAAAGTAAGGGTTAATTTACATTTGAAACCCAGAGTCTTGGGTCGCCCTGGACGGGAACGTCGGTAAAGCTCCCGACAGATATTGCAATATCAGCCGGACCATCATCCTCCGTCGGTCCACCCAAAACGGCTCTCATAGGATCCTTCTCACCGTCCAGGTCAATCTAATTTGCCAAGACGTAGCAGCGAACCAACAAGCATAAATCAGTTAGCCAAACACAAAACAGACCGCAAGATCACGGTTGACCTGTTGCCGCCGTGGCGGTCTTGGCCGTCTGGTCATCTGGTCCAGACGTCCAACCCGTGCCGCCATCAACGGCTCCAGATTCCGACGCAGAGGCGAATAAGCGAGAGATACCAAGACCATGGGAGTCCTCACAACCCTTCATCTATATAAACTCATTTCCATCAAACCAGCATGATAATCGTCCCACATCTCCAACCACCCATCTCACACTCTCTTTCCGAAACGCTCCTTCATCCACTCTCACAATGAAGCTCCTCCTCCCCCTCCTCTCCGCCACCGCGGCCTCCGCCCACACAATCTTCTCCTCCCTCGAGGCCGGCGGCGTCAACAGCGGCGTCGGCGTCGGCGTCCGAGTCCCCTCCTACAACGGCCCCATCGAGGACGTCACCTCCTCTTCCATGGCCTGCAACGGCCCGCCCAACCCGACCACGCCCACCTCCAAAGTCATCACCGTCACCGCCGGCCAGTCCGTCACCGCCGTCTGGCGCTACATGCTCAACAGCGGCGGCTCCGCGCCCGCCGACATCATGGACTCCTCGCACAAGGGCCCCACCATCGCGTACCTCAAGAAGGTCTCCGACGCGACCACCGACACCGGCGTCGGCGGCGGCTGGTTCAAGATCCAGGAGGACGGCTTCAGCAACGGCGTCTGGGGGACTGAGAAGGTCATCAACGGCCAGGGCAAGCACACCATCAAGATCCCCGCGTGCATCGCCCCCGGGCAGTACCTGCTGCGCGCCGAGATGATTGCGCTGCACGGCGCCGGGAGCTACCCCGGCGCGCAGTTCTACATGGAGTGCGCGCAGATCAACGTCGTGGGCGGCACGGGGGCCAAGACGCCGGCCAACACGGTCAGCTTCCCTGGCGCGTACAAGGGCACCGACCCCGGTGTGACCATCAACATCTGTAAGTTGTCCGCGTTGAGGATCTGTAAGTTGGTTTGTGATGCTAACTGTGTTGTTTGCAGACTACCCCGTCGTTACGTCGTACACCATCCCGGGACCCCAGCTCTTTACCTGCTAGATGGCTCAGGCTTGGGAGATGAGATAGGAGAGGAGATGTCGTTGAGACCTCGCTCGCTCGTTTTGACTACCTTAGCTTCTTACACCAGGTCGTGTGACCCAACAAGAAAAAAATCCTGATGAGGACTACGCGGCTGTAACTTCTTGTATATAGTTAACACATCTGTCAATACACTTTAGTTCTGCTAGCGCAGAGTACTGCAACACGACTATCAGCATTACCTTGGGGTTTCCGAAATCCCATTCAACGGTCTCAACATATCAGACGCGGTCATTGAAACGACATTTCATAAGCGAAAAAGGACAGTCAATCAATATACTGCAAAGGTGTTCGGGCATACCATTAAGGATTAAGATGACGAGCATAAATGCTAGCGAGGATGATGATTACAACATAGTAAACAAATAGTACGCATGCGAGAGGAAGATAAAGCCAGTCTAAACAAGAGTAGGAGAAGAAAAAGAGAACAAAAGGTGGCAAGTGACGAAGTGCATATTCCAATAGTAAGGCCGAGAAAAAAAGACAAAAAGATTTTGACCAGCATGGGGGTCGAACCCACAATCTCCTGATTCCACGGTGTATCGTAGTCAGACGCCTTGCCATTGGGCCAACCGGCCAGACAATTCAGAACGCCTGAGGCGCCCGTCTGTGGGAGACGTGAGCGCAGAAACAGCTCATATGGCGCGGGCAGCGAGAGCGCAATGCCGCAGTTTGGTGCGCATGAACGCTCGGTCAGTTGCGCGGTTTGGCCAATGGCGCAAACCCAATTGCAAGCTTGGTGGGGGCGGGGGGTTTTGGGATGAAAAAATTTGTGCCCCGACTGGCGCGAAGGCTAAATGCCGCAGCCCCTCCCGATTTCGGCGGGGTTTGGGGTCGACTGTCGAGGAAGACGGCCCCGCTTAGGTGACTGATGGTGCGGGATGATGGGCAGATGTATGATGACATGTCGCTTGGATCACTACGTCTATTGAAGGCATTGAAAGAGGAGTCAATTGAATCATGTGTGGCGCTGATTGCTTCCCTCGATTGATGAAGAGACCAAGCCCAGAATGACGGCAGAAGATTGACAATGTACGCGGTCTATTTTCCGTTTTGAGAAAGATATCTATGGACAAAGCCACTCAAAGCTCCCATCACATTTTCATCTCATCTATCTCGACAAAGTCCATATCAGGGGCAAACAAGACAACCCCTTAAGCGCGGGAGATGAGGTCCTCTCTCTTGGGACCGGTGCCGATCCAGACACACTTGACACCGACAAACTCCTCAATGAACTCAATGTACGCGCGCGCCTGCTTGGGCAGGTCGAAGTACGTCTTGGCGCCGGTGGTGGGCGTGTTCCAGCCCTCGAGCTCCTTGTAGACGACCTCGGCCTTCTCGAGCGTCTTGAGGTCGGCCGGGAAAGAGGGCAGCTCCTCGCCCGTCTCCTTGTCCTTGTAGGCGACGGCGACCTTGATGGTGGGGAAGGTGTCGAGGATGTCGAGCTTGGTGAGGTTGAGGGCGGTGTAGTGGTTGAGGTTGGCCGAGTACTTGACGACGACGAGGTCGAGCCAGCCGCAGCGGCGGGAGCGGCCCGTGGAGACACCGATCTCGTGGCCGATCTTGCCGAGCTTCTCGCCGACCTCGTTGAGCTGTTCTGTGGGGAAGGCACCGCCGCCGACGCGGGTAGTGTAGGCCTTGACGACACCGACGATGTGTTTGATCTTGCGGGGGTTGAGGCCGAGCTGGGGGCCGTGTTAGTGGTGTGTAGAATGGGTTGTGGGTGGTTTTGCTTACACCAGTGAAAACACCACCGAGGCCAGTGTTTGATGATGTGACGAAGGGGTAGGTTCCGAAGTCTGTTCTGGTTAGTTGCGAGCGCAGTCGCAGGTGAAGTGCTACTGACTAAGGTCAAGCATGACAGCCTGGGCACCCTCGACGAGGATCTTGGTGTTCTTGGCCTGCGCGTCGGCCATGATGGGGACGGCGTCAACGACAAACGTCTGCAACTGGTCAGCGCATGTACAATGCTGGGCAAGAAAATGCGCCATACCCTCAGGTCCTCTCTGTACTGCTTAAAGCGCTTGATCTCGTCCTCAATGTCGTAGACCAAGAGATCACCGAAGCGCTTCTTGAAGCCAGTGGCAAGCTGGCGCAGCTTGCGCTCAAAGACCTCCTCATCGAACATCTCGCTGATGGTGATGCCATTGCGGGCGGCCATGGTGCTGTAGGTTGGGCCAATACCGCGCTTGGTGGTGCCGATGCTGTTGCCGCCCAGCTCCTGCTCCTCGAGGCCGTCGACCTGGATGTGGCAGTCGGTGATGATGTGGCATCGGTCGGAGACGAGGAGGCGGTCGCGGATGTTCTTGAGGCCCTTGGCCTCGAGGTCGGCCATCTCCTTGAAGAAGGTGGGGACATGGACGACGGCGCCGGAGCCGATGAGGCAGATGGCCTGGGGGTGGAGGAGGCCGGAAGGGAGAAGGTCTGGAGGGAACAGATGTCAGCCAAGGCAAGTCATCGCAGACGCAAAGGCGAAAGACTCACGGAAGTCGTAGCTTACACCGTTGGCGATGACGGTGTGGCCGGCTGGGGGAGGCTGGTGTTAGAATGGTGTTCTCGATTGATGGCATCAGGAGCTGGAGTAACTCCTACCATTGTGTCCGCCCTAGGGCCATCAGCATGCCGTTGATTATCTACAAGGTACCGCAGTCCCAACCTGAGCTCTGGCGCAAATCTGCGCGTCCTGTCCAAGGCTATGTGGAGGGTTAGAGGGCGAGGTTGTGACGGAGGGAACAAGGGCGCAGCTTACACATCAACCAGCTTTCCCTTGCCCTCGTCGCTGCGGGTGAGAGGATGTGTTAGTTCCAGAGTATGTAGAGCAATTGGCGCAGCAGGGAATCATGAACGGCGATGTCTCCTGGTCATCGCGTACACCAATGGGGCCGGTGCGTGTACGCGTATTCCAGGTTGTGTTCGGCGCGCTCGCCCTGCTGGCTGGGGCCATTGATGGCGAGGTAAAGCATTGGCATGGCAGAGCAAGGCAGAGAGAGTGTGTGTAAAGCCAATGTGCGCGTCTGTGGTGACAGTGACGATGACATGACAGGACAAGAGGAAGGGCGGCGGAGTGTGACAGCTTACCCCCACTGGGCGCCGAGAACGATGTCAATCGTAGCCATGGCGTCGGGTAGTAGAGAAGAGACTGGAAGTGAATCCAGTGTGTATAGCGAGCAACAAATACGGTCGATTGGCCAAAGTATGGGTTGCTGCGATCGCAACGTCGGTCTGCGATAATCCCAAAAAAACAATCAGAAGGGAGAAGACGCGGGGTTTAAAAATTCCCATGGAGGGGCAGGTTTTGCTCCGGCGGGGCTCCAACTTTGCGCTCCACTAAGAGTCATCAGTGCACCACTGTGACCTGCACCACTGTGACCTGCACCTTGGCAGTGACACTGGTGGCCATTGAGAGTGACTCTTTCCAATGGAATCCTTCAACGCGCCGCCGTTGCGCAATCGGAAGAAAAGTGTACGTACCGCGGTAATTACGTACCAATGGCCGACCACCACGAGGGACGGAACCGCCCGGAGTGGATGAATCAGGCAGGACCGGCAATCGGTCACGTGCAGTCGAAGCCACTTCTGATGAGCCACATCGGCCAAAGCCACAATGCCTACAAGCCACAGCCTCAGCCACCGCCGCCATTCTGTGTCTCGACAGCTCTCTCTCCATTAAATCCTCGAACACAAGGTTGGATGCACAAATGGATCTGGCTCTCTGTCGAATGCTTTGCGAACACTGTGACGATCCACTCATCCGTTGGACAGCTTCTCAGCAACCTGTGTCCTATCATTGTCAGCCACACCAAGGGTAGACTATGCTGGGTTGTTTCCATCACAGAGCCCCCATTCCATGTCTCAATTCCCAGCACTCAAGAGACTTTCTTTTCTCTCTCTCTCTCCCTTGATTGCTAAGATGAGCTTAACTGTGTTAGTCTTTTGGCCCCTGTGCTCTTGTGGACTGCTTTGCCCAGCAAGATGCCGAGCACCGAGTTGGAGATCCACCACCTGAACCCATCATCCATGTCCGCTGCCGAGCGCACCGAGGACGATGCAGTCTTCCTCAGTCTTCTTCACTCGTGTGACCAGCTGTTGAAGAGCTTGCTTGTATGAGGCATTCGAAATTGTTTCTTCCAGTTGTCTTGCAAAATTTTCCCATAGCAGACAGATACATGTCAACTCGAGAAACTCAATCCTGACCTTGTACAGGCATGCACAAATGGGCTAACTTGCATCCAACGTGCACCAACAGTTACCTTCACGTGGCTTCGCCCGACAGATACCATCAAGCCTCGGAAGCTTGGCAATTGGCCGAATGAGCCAGCGCACCGTAGTGCAGCATCCCAATAAGCTCACCCTCTCTCGGATGTCCTACCGAACATGGCAACAAGGAATCCCCAGACCCATCCACCCATCTCAAGACCAAGCAGCTGAAAATTTGCCGCCAAAGAACCAATCACTCCCCTTGCCCGAACGCCATCCAATCTTATCAGATGGATCAGATAAACCTGCTCCAACCTCACCATCCCTCCTCAGGCCATTATCAATCTAACCACCTTCCCCCAACCAATCACGCTCCTCACGCTACTCCACAGCATGCTCAAAAAGACCCTGGAGCCATGCAGCAGAGTCCAGAGATCTCTAACCGAGCATCCAGATCCGGCAAGGCGCTCAGCTGCGACCCCTGCCCGAATGGACTGTTGGTGCGCCGCCGGACCACCCTACACGAGCTTATTGCCCTTTTGCTTCACTCCAGCCGTTGGTGATGGCCTTGGACAGCTGCCAAGAAAGGACTGGTCTGCTTCGCTTCTGTAAAGAGAGCGCCACAATGCAGGTGCTTGACTCTGTCCAGTCTCGCTACTGGTGCAAGCCTGACTTTCTCGGGCACGTCGGATCGCAAAGAGCGCATATGGAGTGCATGTACATAATAGACGACGGTCGCCACGGGCAGCTGCAGTGAGTCGATTCTTCCACGATTCCTTGTCGGATTTTCATTACTTCGGATACGGCCCGTGATCATCGTGGAAACTCGTCAGCGTTCACCTCAAGTCCTCCCCAAGCGCAATCTCCGCCATGAAGTCCTCTTACGTCCTCCTCGCCACCCTCGGCCTCGCCGCCGCCCAGCAAAAGTTCACCGACGTGATCCCAGAGTGCTCCGTAAGGTGCCTCACCCAGGCCGTCAAGGACGGAACCAAGTGCAGCAGCATCGACGACTCCCAGTGCATCTGCGAGGCCACCAACTACCGCAACATCTACACCGTCGGCGTCTCCTGCGTCCTCGCTGCCTGCGGCGGTGACGTTGCCACCGGTACGTTTGTTCCCCAGACTGCCTCATCGAACACTGGAGCCTTCAGAAGCAGGTATGAAAAGTAGCTTACACTTGTATACAACAGGTGAACTCCTCCCCGCCGCTGCCAAGTTCTGCCGCGAAGTCACCGGCGGAGCTTCCGCGCCCCCCGTGTCCTCCGCGTCCGCCGCCGTTTCCTCCGCCGTCTCTTCCGCGATTGCCTCCGCAACCAGTGCGGCTTCCAACGCTACGGCTGGTGTCACCGGCACTAGCACCACTACATCTGGTGCAACGGCGACTGGCAGTGGCGCTGCTGCTTCGGGAACCACTCAGGCTGGTGCAGCTGCTGGCGTTGGCTCCATGGGAGCTTTTGGAATGCTCGCATTGGGCGCTCTTGCTGCATTCTAAGTGGCATCTAGTCAAGAGAATAGGGCACAAACTATATGGAGATAATTCAGCGAGATTAAGGGACAAACGAGACAGCGCAAGTATCCTGTAATATGAAATAGCGCACAGCGGTATATTCGTTCCTTTCTTTAGGGCATTACGTGTCTATGATTACTCCATCTCTTCGCTCTCAGCACCTATATCTATGGTCTCTTGATGATCGGAACAGCGGTGTTCGCTTCCGCATCTCCATCCTTGGGCGCGTTCACCCAACTCTCAATCCGTTTTGATACCGCACCACTCTTCTCCTCCACTTGGCGGAAGTACAAATCAGCGCATATCCAGGTCAATGTGAATATGATACTCGCTGTGGCCGTCCACGCAAAGAGAAGGGTCCAAGGATACTGCAAAGCTTCGGACATGATCAGATGTACAGGGTCCTGCGGCCTCAGCAGCCTCCAGAAGAAGTCTCTCAGCGGGCCCTTCAGGATGATGGGTGGCAACTGGTGCACGAGGTACCATGAGAAGGAAATCTTGCCCAGATACTGCAAAACCGGTGCTTCGAGCCGTCTCGCGACAGAAGGGGATGTTGCGATGACCGAGACGACCATCAGACCGCCTAGAGACTGGTAGCAGGACCTGACAACAGAGAAAGTGTTGCGACCGGACTCTGCCCACCGTCTGGATCGAATAGATGCCAGCCACTGGTAGCCAACGTGAGCGACCCCAGTCCCTTCGTCACCCTCGAAGCACATGAGGTACAGGCCTCCAAGGAGAATAACAGTCTTCGCCAGGCCGACAAGCCTGGCTCTGCTTGCTGTAGCCCTTCGCGGGAACAAGACTGGCGACCCAATGACGGACCACTCATGCCTCGCCTGTATAACCGCAACAATCTCCGCCAGCCACGCGCCGCCGAGGAAGCAGAACAGATCCCAGTACCCATGATAGATGAAGTACCCCGCGAGTCCAATCATGCCCACAAGCTTATGCTGCGTCTTCCACAGCGAGCACCCAAGCAGCGTGAGGTACAACACGCACGACCCGCGAAACGTCACCGGGATCGTCCACAGCTGATTATTGAACCCCTCATGCCACGCCAGATTCACCGGCTCTGCGATATCAACCAAGTAATCCACGAGCAGCCTCAGATGCTGCAGCGGCGCCGTCCACGGCTTCAGACCGCGCGTCACATGCTCCGCAAACGGCCGCGTCGTGACGCCGACAAAGTACGCCGCGTTCGCGAGCACGGTGATGGGGATGATGGGCAGGTACAGCCGCAGCCAGCGCCGCACGAGCGTCAGCTGGAAGTACCGCGAGAAGGCGCCCTCGCCGCCGCTGCTGCGCGCGAGCACGCTGTGTGCCATGGCGTAGCCGCCGATGATGAAGAAGAGCGGCACCATGGAGTGCACCGCGAAGGGGAGGCGCAGGATCGGGAGCTGGAAGAGCCAGCGGTTCTCGGAGGACGGCGCGGCCCAGAAGGAGTTGTAGGGCGCGGCGAACTCGCCCATGATGTAGTGGTTGTAGGAGACCGAGACGGCGGCAATGGCGCGGACGCCGTCGAGCCAGCGTATCCTCTCCATGGCGGGTAGACAGATCCTGTCTAGAGGGTTTCTTGTGTTGTGATGTGAGTATTGGTTGTCAAGTTGGGATACTGGAAGAAAATGTTGGATGAACAAATTGGTTCAAGAGGGCATGACCCCCAGAACGAGAGCAATATGCGGAATCCGGGCCGTCTGGTGCTTGGATGATCGAAGAGATAATCACGTCGAAATGCTCCGCCCAACGAACTTGGCTTCAAGCATATAAATCAGATCGGCATTCAATGACCATAAACGGGCGTAAATTCGCCGAAGACGTTTCATCAACCTGCGCAAGGCACGGTCGGCGGCGAGTTTCACAATGGGCAGCAAGCTTGACTCGCCTCCCTGTCCAGCAACACAACACGTCTTGTCACAACGATAAACTTTATTCTGGCGTCGCAGCCAAGCTGTGACAGGACATGACTGACTCTTGTAACTACTCCCACCGGAAACTCCACTTCAGCGTTGGAGCATTGGCATTCCTGATGGCCTTGGAAGAATATGCCATTTCCAGTGCGATGGGGAGATGCGGCCCGAGGAAGATGGCCATCCAGCGGGAACAACACCAAAAAAGCAGAGTCCACTTGTCTCACCGCACGATGCGACGATCTCGTAACGGTTCCTGCATAACGCGTCGTCTCATCATGTTACTCCTTCCGAGTTCTGGATGAACGTTAAAGAAGCTGGCATTGTATTAAGAGCAGCACGTCAACCCAAGCTTCTGGGAACCTGTGAGAGTTTGATTGTGTTCGTCCCGTCTTTCGTTGACTTTCGCCCGATCTCATCCATCCCATCTCCTCCGCACCACAACTCTATTAAGCCACCGTCACCATGTCTGAGAAGGGCTCAGAGTACAGCTCTGAGAACGGGAGCACACTAATTACACCGATAGAGACGACGAAGCCGGTATGGCCACTGGCGACGCCACGGACTAGGAAAGAGTTGTATCACACCATCATCAAGTACAACTACTGCGTCTTTCCCGTTAGTCTGGGACTCACATTCTGCCGTAAGTACTCTGATTTCATCATTTGGATCCCTCAAAGGGTAGACTTTCTGACTCGCCGGTATGTAGTCCTCTGGAAGCTGGCCTACGTAACAAATCGGTACCAAAATGCCGTAGCCGTCGACAACCAATGGAACTGGGCGACCATTCTCCAAACATCACTCCTGTTCTTTGGTCTCCTAGCCCAAATGCCACCGTACGTCTCCGTATGGAGCCTGTGCATGCCCATGCGACCAGGCTCGCACGCCCAAGGGCCGGCGAAGCGTGACTTCAGGAGCTTGAGAGTGTGCCTTGTGACCAAAGGCACAAACTTTGATGTGAGTGCACGCATGAATGCCCCATCGACAGTTTTTGAACAACGCTAACATGATTGAAGACCGTCATCAGAGCCACTAGGGCCTGGGCACCGATGCAAAACATCCCGGGCGTGCGTTTCCACGTCCTGCTGGATGACGAGACCAAGGAAGTAGAGTTCCGTCAGGCCCTCCCCTCCTTCGTCCAGATCGTCGTGGTCCCGTCAGCCTTCACCCCGAGCAAGGCCAAGTATAAGGCTCGCGCGCTGGAGTACTACCGGAGGAACCAGCAGCTCGGAAGCGGCGACTGGGTCTTGCACCTCGACGAAGAGTCCATGATTGACGAGGCTGTGATGGAGGCATGCATCAACTCCATCACGAAGAGCGATATTGACATGTTCATGGTACGTGCCCCCCTGGGTTCTGGAATTCTGTAAAAGGTTACTGACGAAGGCGCATTAAACAGGGAACTTTGCATTACAACGACGTCAACCACTGGAAGAACGGCTTCCTTTCGACAGCCGAGACGCTCCGCTCGCAAGAGGACTTTGGAAAGTTCTCCTTCTCGGTTAGGATGCGCAACAAGCCCATGCTCGGCTGGATGCACGGCTCCTGGATCCTAATCAACGGCGCCGTCGAGAACGCCACGACATGGGACACGGACTGCCAAGCAGAAGACTTCTGGTTTGCCTACAACGTATGTTGACCTCCCCCATTCTGAAGCATGATGAAACACCATGGAAGACTAACTTCACCTTTACCAAAGTCCTCTGCAAAGGGATACAAGTTCGGCTGGATCTGCGACCCCGTCCACGAACAGCCCAACGAGACGTTTCAAGACTTTTGGAAGCAGCGCAGGAGATGGTACACGGGCATCCTCTCCATCCCTAGCGTCATCGTGCAAATCTCGCTGGTGGTCAGCGTTATTGGTGAGCTGGTGTACTGGATTGGGTATGTTTCGCTTCCCCTTTCCTGGTGCACTCTTATATCGAGCGCATTACTGACGTTGAATACTACAGACCCATCTACACACAGCTCGGCGGGTCTTTCATCATTCCCAAGTGGCTTTTCATCTGGGGCCTCTGGCATTTCACCGTCGACACCCACAGCCTACTGGTCGCATCATTCATGTCAGATCTCACGGCACCGGAGGGCGTGACGTGGCTTCAGACGGTGCAACATGCGATCCAGACGGTATTACTCGCGCCGATAGTCCGTCTCGTACAAGTCTCGGCCCTGGTGACGTGCATCTTCAATCCGGCCAAGGGGTTCGCGATTGTGTCAAAGAAATAGAAGAGAGCAGTCATCGTAATAGACATTAGAACATAGACGGGGATGGGTGAATCGCTGGGCGAGCTTATCCTCAGTAATAGAACCACTAATTTAGACACTCAAAGGACCATGCAGTACGCCCGTTCACCTACACGTACCGAGGTGCCTAGTATTAATATGGGAAGCCCACTCAGAGCCCAATGGGCCGCTGTAGCCACGTCCCATGATGCCCAGAGATAGACTGTCTACTGTGATGGAATGCGGGTCACACTTTTGGACATATCGTGGGCCGAGCCGTTCTCTGCGGGTCCGACCGGTGCGCTTCCGGAGCTCCCGCAGGGTGGCGCTCGGGTGGCGTCCCGATACATGCACCGTTGGCTGAATCATAGAAAGCTTGATTTAACGATTCTCTTGTATTAACAAGCAGGTATCTTAGTTGAAGGTAGCAATGATCTTGTCCGCCATCTCAGGCAGCGTCTTGGCAACAACGTCCATCTTTCCAAAAATATCAGGCAGCTCCTCTCCCTCCAAAGCCTCACAGTAGGCGGCGTTAAAGCTAGTAGACAAGTTAGATGATTATCAAAACAAAATTCAACAGAGTGCAAACTCACCCAACAGTCTTTGCTGTTGACGCATCCCAAAGATGCGCAGCCGCAAACCAAGGCTTGCCGTTCTCAGACAGCTTCTTCAGAATCGGCGCATACGCCTCGGGCGTAGGCTTCGCCAGCCCCGACGAGTCGCACGACAGCAGATTCTCGACCGGCATGTCCACGCCTCCCCTCGAGAAGTAGCCGCCCACACGCGCAATGTCGCCCGCCGTGAAGCACCACACCGTGAAGCCGGCGTCGCGCAGCTTCTGGACGCACTCGGCGGCGCCCTCGCGCAGGCGGAGCTTCTTCCACTCGTCAATCAGGTAGTTGACGTCGTCGTCGGTGCAGAACTCGCGCGGCTTCTCGATGCCGGCGTAGTGCAGACAGCGGTAGAAGAGCGACTGGAAGACCTTGAAGAAGACGACGTAGCGGCCGGACATGGAGAGGTAGGTGTATTCGCGCTCGGCGACCTCGAGCCAGCAGCAGCCGAGGAGCTTCGGCTGGATGCCCCGGGCCTTGAGGCGCTCGCCCAGGCGCTCGTCGATGGCCTCGAAGAGGTGCTCGTATGAGACGAGTGTGCCGACGACGTCGAACACGACGTTCTTTGATGCGGCCATGGTGATGTGTGCGTTTGTGTTTGTGTTGTGTGTGCGGAAAGTGGAGGCCGGTGAGTGAGGGGGTTTTGCGGGGTTGAGAACAAGACACGATTCAGAGCCTAATTAAGATACTGGGCCTGATGAAGTAATGGAATTGCTGGGTTGCCGGGTTAGAACTGAATCTGACGATGTGGCTTTTTCTGAGTAATCTTCATTCACGGCGTCAGACAAGATGCAGGTTAAATAAAAGAGGCCACGATGCTTATCGCAGGCGAGGGCCGGCGGCCGATGCATATCACCAAACACGCGTCCGTGATCTCCAATCTTTCCCCGCATTCTGGAACACCCCCCGAGCGGTTTCGGGGGCTGGACATCCCCGGACCGGAAGGGAACGTTTTCCGGGCACTGGGCCCCTTGCTGCGCTGGGCACCCGGATGAGCAAAAGAACTTCCGGTCGGTCGGTTATGTCCAAGGGGCTATGCTAGATAGCCGGGCCGGTGTCTCTGGAAGCGTGGTTTGTAAGATGAGATGCTCGTGATGTCGATCTTATCTTGCGCGCCGATGGGACGGTGCCGCGACTCCTATCGGCCCATCGGGCGCACCCTGCACACTGGCGGCTCCACAGATAATGAGCGAACAGGCGAGGATACCCTCATGTTCGGTGAACTTTAACCAAGTCGGCCGAGACGCGTTTACGTGAGTGTTGGCTTAAAAAGTGACGCCTCTCCGAGACTGAAGGCGCCGCACCGGCCAGTAAGTGAAAACAGTCACCGACGAGTCATTTTGGTTGCTTTTATCTCGTACCCCGCTATCAGATCTGAACTCCTTCAAACTACGCACTATCGTTATCACTATCACGATGGTTCTCCCGATCAGCAACCCAACAAAGTCCTACTGGATTGAAGGGGCTGAGTCCCCCCTCCGCAACTTTCGCTCGACCGAGGAGCTGCCCAAGGAAGTCGATGTGGTAATTGTTGGCAGTGGTTATGCCGGTGCGACGACCGCGTACTGGCTTCAAAAGGTAAACCAGAAAAGCCCCCTTGCAACGGGTTAGAACCGCCGTCTGACCACGATTTCAAGTTCACGGAAAATGCGCCGCAGAAGCCCAAGATGCTCATGCTGGAGGCGCGCGACATTTGCGGCTCATCAACAGGCCGCAATGGCGGGCAGCTGAGGCCTCACGCCTACTCCCGCTACAAGCCGTGGTCCGCCCGTTTTGGCCCCAAGGTTGGAATGGAGCTCATCAAGCATGAGATGGCGCATCTCCCCGCATTCAAAGAGCTCGCAGCTGCAGAGGGCATTGCTGAGGAGATCTGCCTAAAGTTCGGCGAGACCTTTGACGCGGCCATGACGGACGAGGCGTGGGAGCGTCTGAAGGGCAACTACGAGGCCATGAAGAAGGACCACGGAGAGGACGACGATGTGGTCAAGGTCTGCAGGCTGATTAAGAACCCAAAAGCCGCGGAGGAGTTCACACAGATGAAGTCTTGCGTGGGCGCTGTGGTGCATCCCGCCGGTCAAGTGTGAGCATCGTGTCCTCTTCAATGCCAAGACTTCAGGGGTAGCTGACAAATTTTCGCAGATGGCCGTACAAATTCGTCCACGCCTTGCTCAGAAAAGTTCTTGAGACGGGCAACCTCAACCTCCAAGCACACACACCCGCCGATAGCGTTTCTGAAAAGGATGCCGACGGCTGGGTGACTGTCAAGACTCCTAGGGGCGATGTAAAAGCAAAGGCTGTGGTGCACGCTACCAACAGATGGGCCTCGCACCTCCTGCCCAATTTCAGCAAGCTCATCTTTGAAGACAGATGCACCATCGCGTCTTTGAAGGCCCCGGAAGGCTTTATCAAGCATACCGGTGCTCAGCACTGGGATAGCAACGTCAACGTGAGTTTTGCATTCATTTCCCCTGGACCAGCACCTAACCAATCTGGACAGAACTACCACCTTCAACTCCCGCCACCATACAACAACATCATTATCGGCGGCGCGAGGCAACTTCTTTGCCACTACCCTGACAAGTGCATCCTCAATGACGAGGAGGACCAGCAATTTGAGGGCGCTCCCGAATTCTATGAGACGTGGCCATCATCAGACATTGTTGGTTGGCAGGGTGGAGAAAAGGCAGAATTTGCCAAGCCTGTTAACGAGGGCGGCTGCTGGTCTGGTGGTAAATCTTCCTCATGACTTTTACTAAAACAGACAGCTGACACTTTTGGCAGTTGACTCCTCGAGCATTGACGGATTCCCCTTTGTCGGAGCTATCCCCAAACAAGACGGGCATTTCGTCACGGCGGGATTCTCTGGCCACGGTATGTACTCTACTTCTCCAAAGACTTCACGACCAACGCTAACAAATGCCAAGGCATGCCTAGGATTCTTGGCTCTACTGCTCATCTCACCCCCCTCATTCTCGACGCTTTGGGTGTCAAGTACACCGTCCCATCGATAGTCGCGCCCTTCCCTCCCCTGCCGAGTCCCTTCTTTGCCACTGCTGAGCGGATTGAGAAGTTGGAAAAGGTTGATGCTGCGCCAAAGTGGGAGGAGGAGAGGAAGAGCAGCTTGGAAAGCGCGAAGAAGCCGTTCTGCAACGACGCTCGCAGCCGCCCGAGACTGTAGCGTGGAAGTGGGGCAGGAGAAGACCACTTGAGAGCCTCTTCATCTGTAAAGAATGGGGCCTCGTGTATATAAAGTGCTCCAATAATTGGGCTGAGAAAATAATGAAGACGCTAGAATACAGCACCTATTGAATCCACTCCGGAACAGCTGATTGTAGAGTGAGATGCACCGCTGATATTCAGCATAGTCCCGGCGCACAAGCCTCACATCAACTTTGAACCACGCTGGGCAACTTGAGCAACGCCTTAGAATGCCAACCTTAGAGCCACGTCTATACTTTTGACGTTCAAAGCTAGGGCATCTATTCATGTGAGTAGTGGTGTTTTGTGCTGGTGCAGGCTGACGTATGCCCCCGAGTACGTGGCCCTCTTGGATTCAAAGCTATGTACACCGAATAATGGACATCAAGGTCGGGCAGGCATTCACAGCTCGGCGAGAGTTGAAGCGGAAGGGAAATGTACAGTCTCTTTACTAATTAAACAATGACTAAACGACCGGGGTGCCGGGTCGAGCCTGACTCAGTCGTCTCGCGTCTGCCCCGCCGCCGTCGGCACACCATCGATCGCCCCCAGCTCCCCCGCATCAATGTCCGTCTCCGCGGGCTTCTCCGGCACCAGGCGGATGAGGAAGACCATGCAGGGCACAGCCAGCAGCAGGATGGCGCAGTTGACGATGAACGCAACCTTAGGGTCGGCGCCGGAGTTGGTGTTGATGGCGTACGAGACAGCCTGTCCCGCCGTCTCGAACGCTCTGAACAGGCCGCCAGTTCTGGAGCTGGACGCCACGTCGGTAGAGAAGGTGCCCAGAATCCAGTAGAGAGACAGCTGGGTCCAGTAGCCGGTCGTGAAGATGATGAGATAGGGGATGTAGGCTTCGGCCCATCTTCTGCCGTGGCTATTGAGAAGCACTGTCAGTAACCTCGAGGGTGAAGAGGAGGAGGAGGAAGGATGCACGTACGTTTCGTAGTCCAGTGCCGGCTTGGAGAGGCCGAACTTGCCGTACTCAATGCCAATCCAGACGAAGCAGGCTGCCTGGGGAATAGACCACATAGCAAAGGAGATCCATGCTCTCTTTGACTGGGACCAACGGGTGTTGTCCAGAAGCCTTCCGTAGGCAATGACAAGCGGGATGGTGATCGAGGCTGAGAAGCGTGTTAGGTGACTTCCTAGTATTGAGGTACGGGGACTTCTTACGCATTATCAAAGAAGAAAGCGCGCGAGCACGGACAGAGAAGTGCAGGGAAAGATAGGTTCCCATGGTTCCACCGTAGAAGAACGAGTAGAAGGAGGGAATGAAAATGAGCCAAGTCTGCACCCGGCGTTAGTTCATGACAATAGTTTTTACGAAGGAGACCTTCATACCTTGGGACGCTGTGCGTGCTTCCACAGGGCAGAAAATTCTTGCTTCCAGCTGATGCTTGGAGACATTGGGATCTTGGCGCCGTCTCTACGTCGGACTCGCCTGGTGGGCGAGAGGAGGAATGCCCAGATGACACCGGTGCACTCTGTGAAAACAGCCTTGTTTAGTTACTGCAGGCTTCCACAAGCAGGATGTGAAAACTTACCGAAGCCAACAAAGATGAGGTACGTAGACCACGCAATACCGCCGGCAGAGCTATCAGAGTAGTTGGTGGAGAAGTTGATTGCACCTCCCATCACACTGCCCGAGTTTCTCATCGCGGACCAGATGCCTAGGTAGAAGCCTCTGTCGTCTTGCTTTGGGTACGACAACATTGCGGTCGTCTCGGCGACGTAGAGGAATCCCGATGTGAAGCCTCCAATCAGCTATAGAAGTGTCAGACTGAACTAAATGCTCAACAATTGTCAAAGGTGACCTACCCTAGAGAAGAGAAGGTACCAATCAACGCCGTACTTGGCATTGACATAGTAGGCAGAGCCAGCCAGGGGCATGGCAATGGCAGCAATCATGCATGACCACTTGATGCCGAATTTGTTGATCAGAGGTCCTCCGAAGAGGGTCATCACGCAGCCAGCCGCATAGTTGAGCGAAGTTGCCAAGTTGGCGAGGTACGGGGTGGAGAGTCCACCACCTCCGAGGTTGGAGATGGCGTCGGACATGGCAGGGCCGACGAAAGACAACCTGCAGCAGAACACACAAGACTTAGATTCCACACTTGCATCGATGCACAGACGTTTGCTGTTACTTACGCTCCAAACAGGATCATCTGCCAGAGAACACTGCGCCAGAACTTGGTGAACTTTGGCGCGCGCAGGTACGCGTCGTCGATGCCATAATGGTCGGCTTCAATCACATGGCTGGGCACGGTGCCCAGCTCAGTGGTGTCGTCGACCTTTGTATCGTCTTTCGTGGGTTCAGGAGCCATGGTGAAGAGATGGCGAGATTTGGCGTATCTCGATTAAGAAGAGATCAGTGCGGCAGAGAGAACGTGTGCTCTAAACGAACATTGGAGTTATATATTCAAGCTTTTGGGGGTCGCCTATCAGTCGCCCAGACAGGAACTTGGAACGTCCGTATCAATGGACTTGGTTTGGGTGAGGCCCAGGCGCTGCGGAGGGCCAGTCAGGAGTGTGCCATTGTCATCCATGGCACGCCGGCCTGGAGATAACAAGTGACACGCGCCCATCTAAAATCCCCGATGCGTATCTGTCAAGCGGATGGCCCTTGCAACAGCAGCAACCTTGCCACTAGATTCCGATCCCCTTCAATGAAACGCAACTGTTCCTGGCTTGGCATCCAAACTTCAGTTTTGCCGGCTTCACAATGTCAAAAGCCCAATTCGACATCAGACAATGCGTTCAATTGAACATGGCAATTGAGCTGGCCAGACCCTCTGCTAATAATGCCAACATGTCGCCATCAAGGTATCAAAACATGAGCCCATTTCCCCAGACGGCCAGTGTCCTCGCACCCCGCTGACATCCTGGATGGCGGCCGCGGGATGGCTAGATGACAAGCTCTCCCCCCATCGACACATGCTACCCTGCTCATGTGGCCTCCAACCTCGACCAACCACACACGACCGCAGACCGGCAACGAGCAACAGTGTTGGCTCTTATCTGCACCGGCCCGGTTCCGGTTCCCCTGATAAACGTGGTCTTTCCAGCGGGCAGGCAGCGTTGATAACGTTCCGGGACCGGGTAAGGTAAGCCAGACGAGGCGGGAAAGTTGAGCACGGCCGCCAGGTTGCAGGGCGGCGAGCAACGGTTATCCTGCATATCCCGCGTTATCTGTGGGTGACGTTGCAGTGGAGCTCTCTCTGCTGTCTGTCCCTCCCAGCTGGGTGTCTGTCTGCTCCTCTAGCCTCTACTTAGTCGGCAGGTGTCCGGGGTGTGGTGGAACAGGCGAACTCCATCGGTTTGGGGTATCTGAGCCGAAAGCGGGGGAGGACCCAGCAAGCAAGCGATAGCGCTGACGGCGAACATTTCCCAAGCATTTCCCGGGGGAACTTTATAACAGCGAGGTCCGGCCGAACGTGGCTACTAAGCGTGGTGTTACCAAAAGCAGTCAGTGGTGTGTTAGTGCGCTGTAATCTGATTTACATATTCAATTGGCAACAGACGGGCGGATTGAGTGATAGACAGCTGCTTCTTCGGATACGGATAAGCCATGCCGCCCTCCCCGCTCCCGGTTCCGAACTCCACGACCTCCTTCTGGAGGTCAAGTCCGCACCCGCTCGACAATCACCGGTCTACCCCCGACGTCCCCTCGCAGGTTGACATTGCCGTCATTGGCGCCGGCTATGCAGGCGTCTCGACGGTCTACCACATCCTCAACATCGCCAAGGCCAAGGGCACCCCGCCCCCGAATATTGTGATTCTCGAGGCGAGAGAGGCGTGCTCCGGGGCCACGGGCCGCAATGGTATGTTGTTGGCATGTTTTATTTTATTGAGATGGCTCTAATGATGCGGCGGTGCAGGCGGCCACCTAAAGCCGGACCCCTACAATCGGCCTTCAACCCTTGCTCTCACGCATGGCGTTGAGATCGCTGGCGAGTGCGCCAATTTTGAGGCGGATAACCTCGCGGCTGTGAAGAAGGCTATTGAGGCCGAGGGCATTGACTGCGACTTTGTGTATACGCGTGCCGTCGACGCGTTGATGAGCGAGTCCATTTGCGAGCGCATGAGGTCTGGCGTTGAGTTGCTGAGGAAACATGGCGTCAAGGTGATGGACGACGTGTACTTTGCCAAGGGGGCGGAGGCAGAGCAAGTAAGTCAACTCTTTGACATTAAAGGTTTTAAGTTGCTGACGGAAACCAGCTATCGGGCGTTAAGGGCGCCAAGGGGTGTCTTTCATACACGGCCGGCCACCTGTGGCCATACAAGCTCATCATCGGCCTCCTCGAGAAGGAGCTTGCCGCCGGCGTGAACCTACAAACACACACACCCGTGACTGAGGTCACAGAAAAGCCCGATGCAGACGGCTTTTTCACTCTGACCACGCCGCGGGGAACTGTGCGCGCTAAGAACATCGTGTACGCGACAAACGGCTACACGTCGTCGATACTGCCCGAGTTCTCGGAAAAGATTGTCCCCGTGCGGGGGATATGCAGCCACATCCACCCCGGCAAGACGCCCGCGCCGCTGCTGCCTCACTCGTACATCATCCGCTGGTCGGAAAGCGAGTACGAGTACCTCATCCCGCGGCTGGACGGCAGCATCGTCGTGGGAGGCGCCAGGGGCGCGTACTACCACGACTTGGAAAAGTGGTATGGCAATGTCAGTGATGATAAGCTGATTGAGGAGGCGAAGCATTACTTTGACGGGTACATGCAGAAGGTCTTCAAGGGCTGGGAAGACACTGGCGCGTACACGAACAAGGTGTGGACTGGAAGTAAGCTGACATACTCTGAGACTGATGTGAGGTGCTTGCTAACGTTGCTCGTTACTAGTTATGGGATACTCCACGGACTCGACACCGCACGTTGGTGTAGTTCCCGGTAGGCAGAACCAGTTCATGCTGGCCGGGTTCACCGGTCACGGCATGCCACAGATTTTCTTGTCTGCGAAGGGCGTTGCGTCGATGGTGATGGAGGGTGTAGAATTTAAGAGCACTGGCATTCCAAGGCTTTACGAAGCTTTGCAAGCCAGATTAGACAATCCGAAGAACAACGTCTTGGATGGGTGGAAGGCATCTCAGAAGACTGCACCAAAGCTGTAGGTTGGTCAAAGTGGCAGGGTTTAATAGAATGCAGTCTCTCACGGTTGCTGGAAACGGCAATTCGCAACAGAAAGTGACTAGAATTATTGAATTAATCATGCAACCATTGTCTATCTAAGTGAGATAACACGACCTCGCTCAGTGGGAGATAGAGGTCACCAAACACATTATGCCATGACCCTATAGACGGGATACTCGTCGCCAACATTGACGGGCAGAATGTTGAACGTGGCATACGAGTCGATGCCCTCCGGCTCCAACGTAACAAAAGCGTGAGCAGCGTTCTTCTGTCTCGTGCTGACCCAGAATCCTCCCGCCGGAATTTTGACCTCCTTATTCACAATGGCAGTCTCCACGGTAGATCTTGCAACGCCTTCATACTTCGACGCAGCAACAGTGGCGCTAGTAACGTTCAATGCCTCGACCTCGCCGCTGAAGTCGAACTCGAGCGTCTGTACAGTGACTCCAGCCACGCGAAGACGCTCAGCCACATCAGCCCACGCCTTGGAGAACACGTACGCCTCGGGACGAGCGCGGGTGAGGTTCGCCACCACAGGCGTGGTGTTGAGGAACTGGACCGGAACATCGACCAAAGCTCCCGTCTCCGCCTCGATGAACTGCCATGAAATGTTCGTCGGGCGAGCCGATTCGGTGATGACAATATTCTCAGTGCTCTCGATGAACTTAGTCCTCGCGTTCTCGACAGTTTGGTAAACCTCCTCGGCGTAGTCCGCAGCGGTCTGGACAATCGTCTCGACCATCGTCAGGCCCGTGGCCACACGGCGCTGGAAGTGCTGATCCGCCAGACCGATGCCGCGGGTTTCGGTCAGGAACATGATGGCCTGGCTCAGCGCGACAGAGCTGTCGCCGATCTTGGCGTCGCCCGTCGTCTCCTCCAGCACAATGTCGTCGGTCCCATCGGAGCCAACGACGTAGGGACCCCATCGCAACCCCCTCTTCTCCATCGCTGCCGCAATGGCGTTGGCGAACACGGCCTCTGAGATATTACGAATGTCAGCGTGGATGTTGGCGTTCTTCATGGCTGAGAATTGGCCGTCCTGCGCGTCGATCCATTGCTCTTTCGCACCCCACGCCTGAGTCGGGCTGTACTCGTGGCAGTCGACGCCGACGTGCGGCGCGAACCCCATGACCAGCTTCTTGATGTCGCGCGTCTGTTGGCGAGCCAGCTTGGTGTGATCGCGATTGGGGTCGAAATTAGTCGCAAAGTAACGCTGGAAGTACGCGACGCCATCGGGGTTGTATCGGGGAAGCATCATGATATCGACCTTGTCGAGGATGGACGCGGCCCAGGTTGCGTTCGCGTCGAATCGGCCAAGCAGAGCCAGTAGAGCTTGGTCGCCACCTGGCTCGTTACCATGAACACCGCCCTGCATCCAGATGCGCACTTTGCTGGGAACACTGGCATTGGCATGTGAGGCGAGACTATCGGAAATGCGCTTCGTGGTCGACAGGTAGACGTAGGGTATCGTGCGGCCTTCTTCGGACTTGAAGTCGGGGCTGTGATAGGTCATCCACTCATTGCGGGCAGCGAGAGTCTGAAGGTAGTAGTCTGCGAGTGTCCAGTCAGAATAGCCCAAATAAAACTTATGTTGGCGTCACGCACCGAGAGTTGCCTGGTCAGTCGGTCCACTGGTGCCGTTGGCGAAAGTGCCGGGTACGCTGTCCGGGTTTGCGAATGCAGGCGAGAGAAGCTCAACGCCCTCGACCTCAGGGAAGTTGGCAGCGACAACCTCGGTATCGGGAACCACCTCGACCTGGTTGCTGGCATAGGTGAGCGCGGTGGCCAGGCCTGCGTGCAGCAGACCCAGGGCAGCTGTTTCCTGGTAGCGCATGGTGATGATCGTCCCCGGACCTGGCTCCGATCAAATTCTGGCGATTGGTGGCGGCGACGGTGAGGCGACAAACACCGATATTGAGAACGCAACGTGGGTTCCTTTGCTTTTAAACTTGCCCGCAGTCTCTCGGTCTCCCACCGAACTCCAATCGCATCGCCAAGGCCTCATTTACCACGGTCAGGGACCCGTAACGTCATGTTGTCGCTGTCGCGGTACGACGGTCACGGCATTTTTGCTCGAGCTATGCGCAAATAGGCATCTGTTCATCTCTAGTGTGGAGGATGCCCCTCAAAGTGTGGGGTTTAAAGTCTTGGGGATGCTGTCAAAAATCCCCGGAGCTTCCATACAAGCGCTGCGATATCGCTTGCCAAGACATGTTATCTTGCCAAGAGAGAGCCATTACCAGGCCGTCGGGCGGATGTGCATCAATTTTTGATTTCAATTGTTAATAACATTTGTGTGTGATAAAACCTGTTGGAGCAAAACATCGTTGGAGATGGAAATCGTAAGGACGTTAAATGCACGCGTGGATCGAATCAATGATGGTTTAGATGTAAAGGCAACGTTGACCAAGTTGGAGGGAATACAGGAGAGAAGTATGAAACAAGCAATGTGGACAGACACGGATTTATATGTAAATAGTGTGCTAAAAGCATTGTTTTATAATCCTACCTAAAAGTCGGAACGTATCGCAATTTATTTCTCACCTTTGGCTATGTCAAATGAGGTCATGAATGCTGATATCGAGGGACACGATATTTCCCCTCATGAAATAGATGGACAAATATAGAAACAGAAGCAGAGATAGAGATAGAGAAACGAATAAGGTAGAAATAGCAACACTAGAGATAGGAGTAGAAACGAAGGCATATCTATCAGTCTAATCAAGTCGTAGACATCCCTCCCGTCACTCTTGGAACTTGCGTGTTGCTTTGGTAAGAGCTACTAAACAAGCTGACCTTATCGACTACCACTATCGGCACAGAGGCGACGAGATACAGCCGATCAAGACGGATGCACCAATTCCAGCTGATGGCACCGTGAGGCCGGTTCCGATGATGTTGCAAAGCGCGCACTCAAGCGACGACTTGCTACACTTGATCTCGTATTCCATGTTGCCATGTTCGGAGGGGTTGCGGCCCGAGCCTTTCGGTGGGATGTTGTCCATCGTCATCTTAATCTTTCGCGGCACCTTTACGTAGTGGTCGACCTTGTCCACCCACTGTAGGCACTGACCCTCGCGGCCGGGGCGTGTGTCCGGCGTGCGACAGATACGAGTCGTCGTCTCGCGCTTCGACGAGTATTCCTTGGTCTTGCCGAGATTGGCAAACGCGGTGGAGAGTCGCTGCAGCGAATGCAGCTCAGAGTGGCCCTCGTTGGCGTGGCATGACCACTCAATGGTACAGCCCGAGCCGATTGAGATGGCCGTGGTATCGCAATCGGTACTCTTGTCGTTGAACATGCGTCGGACAGTCGCGACTACGTTCTCCGCGGTTTGCTCGTACAGCTCCACCCAGTCCGAGTTGGTAGAGCCGGTGATGGTCGTATCGTCCTTGTCATTGTTGTTGCCGCCACCGCTGCCGGGTTTGACGTACGGCTTGCCGCGGTGGTTGCACACGTAGGCGCTGGAGCACCACTTGCCGTCGGCTAGCTGGTACACCTTGTCCCAGTGGTACGAATAGCACTTGAGCGGCTTGTCCAACTCGTATTTGTGCCAAGCATCACCAGCTGGGTTGGGATCTTTGATGCTGCGGTCAATGTGGACGGTGAAGACGTCACCATTGGGCATAGTTGCGCTGACACCGCCAGCTTGGCCCCAAGGGTACGATCCACTCCAAGGCACGTTGACCATCATGGTCGGTCTGTAGGTATCTAGCCCGTTGCCCGTCCAGACATCGCCCGGGTAGTAGATCATCTCGCGTGAGGTAGAACCGCCGTTTGCCCCGAGACCGATGCCGCAATCGGCGAGCACGATATTCTCGTATGGGCTCCTTTGGGCCAATGCAACACTTGCAGAGAACAGAAGGGTTGCGCCCCAGGAAGCACACCGGAAGTTTTTGGTGAACATGTTGAGTTGGCGACTTATCGCGGTAGATAATAATTGATGAATTAACAGAGTCAAGCGTTTCAAACGAGGTGTTCTCAGTTAGTGAAATCTTGTTGATGCTGCTAAGACCGAAAGTGCCAGCTGTGGCAACATCGTGTCTTTTATATTTCTACCTATCAACTCGTCCTGCCCTCGATGGGACCATTCGTATTAGCTTGTATCCCCGCGGTATGGTTGCTGGGTGTTGTATTTCCCCTATTTTGTGAATAATTCTTTTGTGAATACTTGTATGACTAAAGGGAATATGAGGACCCTTTTTTTCTTCTACTTTAACTTAGGCTAGTCTCCTTAACTACTATATTATAACTTAGATAAGGGTAATAATAGCGATTAGCTTTTAGAGCTATTTATTATACTTCTTATTAAATATCCTATTAATCTCCCTTATATTATTCTTATTTTTTAGGTTCTTAGTGATCTTTTTAAATCTCTACTTAATTTAATAGAGAACTTAGTTCTAAGAGTTTTCTAAGAACTTAATATATATTATAAAGAGGTATAGAGATACTACGTTATTATTCTTAGCTATAAGGATATAATTAAACTATTATTAAATATATAGTAAATTAGTCTTTTTTAGATATTTAATATTACTAGTAGTAAGGGCTATATTAATTAAGTAGGGGGTATATATAAGATTTATCTTAGAGGGCTTTAAATTTAGGCTATAGTGTAATAAGGGGCTGCTTCTACTTAGCTAGGTAGCTTAAAAATCCCCTTTATATACCTTATAGGTTAGCTATAGAGGTTATACTGTGACCCTCTATATATTTCCCCGTTAGAGTTATATAGTAGTTAATAAGGTGCGCCTCCAGGCGGCAAACTGCGAAGAAGAAAAGTTAGAAGGGAAGAAAGGTTGTATTTCCCCGGGCTCGCTGTTCAAGAACCCGCTCAACATGACCGTCTGCTAGATGCGGGCTTTCCGAAAAGGTCTCGCCTTTCTCCGACGTGCTTCGGGTAATGCGTTGAGCCCATTGTCTCCAGTCCGGAAAGGCTATCTGGAGTGTGGGTTGCACAAGAAACCCAAGTTGAATGCTCCTACTTCTCAGCCAGCCAATGTTCGGCCTGAACTTAGAGCTATGCACAAATTTCCAACTTCAACCCGCCTTCAAACTCAATGGTTACTAAAAAGAGATATTCATTGAAAACATTCGTTGCTCGTGATTGTCCCCAAACATTGCTAATGTTGGTTCCTCAGCTTTGTCTAACTTGATGTTACTGCGACGTGGCATGGGGGAACGCGTAAAAAGCCAAACCCCGGAAAACGGAGATTTTCAAGCCAATTTGGGCAATAAGACGCTCTGATAGGTTTCAAGTTCATGTACATGTCGCAGAAAATTCATTACAATCGCTGAGGTGCCCTATGATGCATGGTAGTGGCTCAATCTGCACACATAAGCACTAGCCCTGCGAAGTTCGTCAAGCATGCAGAGTAATCGCCGACCTTGATTAGCATCTGCGTCTCATGTCTCAATGAGTAGGCTTTCTCCTTTCTCGGCCGATAAAAAGAAGGTCGTTTGAGAGAACACTCCTCGCCTGCATTTCGCCACAAATCCGCGTGCAGTGAGGTTTGGATACAAGGAAACGTACAGCACGTAGAAGAGGGATTCTAGGGAAATTGGACACTAATTTCTAAGAAATACTGAAACGGCGGGCGGATAGGGTAACATGATAGAAGACAAATATAGATCGATAAGGACAATAACAACCACGACGACGACGACGACGACCACGACGACCACGACGAAAGGGAAGGCAGTAATAGCTATTAAGCTACTGTACAGATATAAGATATCAGCAATAGTCCGCCCAGTAAGCTAGCCCGAGGTATGTGCCCGAATAGCGCCCGATTAGCGACACTTTTACAACATCTTGCTCGTCGGTTGAACATCACTGAGCATTTCAGTCTCGTCTCATTGTAGAGGATCTGAAGGAATCAACTCAATGTACGGAATACTAGGCATCATGATTGCAAGTGTGTCTTCAACATCAGTCGTTGGCCCTTATTCTCCATGGTATAAATAAGAATTTTCTTTTCCTGAGCATGACCATGATAACGAGTAACTTCAATACCTGAACAGACATGTTTTCCGGTTTGCTACACACCTTTTGGACACCCTCAACGACTCACTTGCGACAATTTTCACACCTTTTCATTGTCCCATCTTTTTCGCAGTCCAACAGACAGAGTCCACTCTTTTTCAGACGACTTCTCCAGCCCACCAAGTCTATCTTGAGTCACCTTCCTGAATTACCCGTTGGTAAGGCTGACCACAACATGGCTCAACCTTGATGGCCCACCCACTAATCCCCTTTTGATAGACGTCATGATGCTCCCAAGCCTCTTTGCCATTCTTCTCGTTGTGGAAACGTTGTGGTTGCCGCCGGAACTATTCTTCCCAATTTCGCTAAACAAGCGTTCTGGTTTTCATGCTACGGGCCTCCAGGTGGAAGCGCTCCAAATGCTGTAGCCGGCGTGGCCTGCTGTGCCCACGTCAGTGCTCAGTGGAGCAGCACTTCGTGCCCTTTGAGCAACAAAGCTGCCGCCGTTTTTACCAACTGCTGCAACAACAAAGGTGGCGGTGGATGTGTCCAAGCTTGGTGGTTGGGTGGCTTGAGTCTCTGGCCCATCCGGGTAAATCGGATATGCTACAACGCGGGTTTGACGACAGCGTTACAATCAGATCAAGTCTGTACAATAGATTCATACATGAAACAAGACGCCATTTCTTACCCATCGCTTATCATCAAGGGTGTTGCTATGCTCATTGAGATCCGTCTTAAACGGATTGCCTCAGAACAATTGAGAGCCAGCTCAGTCATTACTCTGCTCTATTGCAGGAACGACCTTGGTGAACTTGCGACCTGGATAGTTCGTAAAAGTCGAAAGGTCATGAAGATTCCTCTCAGACTTGTTTGCGGTTGCAGAAAGATCTTTCGCAACCCTTGTGCGCTCAATATAGTCAGAGACATGTATGAAAAAGTATAATAAGTATTCAAATGGTTGAGGCAACATACCACCATCTTTCTTCTACATCCGATCGACATTCAATTTCCTTCAGATTCCAATCAGAAGCGATGGCTTCCAAAGCAAAATCAACAACCGCCAACGAGGCAGCTAGTATTCGCTGCAGGGAGTTCGCAGACTTGCTAAACCGCGCACGTGAAAGAACCGAATTTGGCGAAGAACGTCCCATTACAGCGCGAGGGGGGGTATATGCGAAAGTCACCCTCCAAGACGTAAACGAAGACGTTGTTCGAGCTCTCGGGGAGTGGGTTGTGAAGCCCCGCGGATATCTGACACTCCCCAAAAGGTCCACTTCACGTCCTGCTACAATTGTCTTCGCAGTTACCGAGCGAATATGGGAAAAGCTTCGATCGGAAAGCTGCATCACTTTCGTTGCGAACATCCATCACATCAGCCCCGTTACCATTTCGTGGGTGATGGACGACAAGGGGAAGAGGGAGGAACCAGAAACCCTATGTGGAATATCTCAGATTGATGATAGTGGTCCTCTTGACGCGATCAATATTCACGTGGATTATGGTGAGGGTCTTTAAGGTACGTTCTGCAGTATACCGTACGTAGTGGCTCGAGGCTGACTACAGAAAAAGACTCGAAGCTCTAGCAGACATTTTCCGTTCTCACGTACAAACTAAGTGCATGGAAAACCGCACTGATGACCAGTCAATCTGTTTTCAGATTTTCCACGGGCGCGACTTGAGGGGCCGTCTGAAGCATTGAGATGCAGTTCTTGGGCAAGGGACCTCATCAGCTGGGACTCTCGGGGATACCTTTTGCAGCCCTCGGGCATCCCAATACAGTAACTCCGAGCACAACAAAGGAAAACAGCGAGCGATGCGTAGGGCAGTCAGGTTCGCCCCATTCCACTGGATTTTCTGTAGATAGAAAAGCTTTGTAATTCTCTATACATGTTTTCCGAGACCTTGTAATATTTCAGAACATTAGGCAGTTCTTCTAGCATAGCACGAACGTCGCTAGCACCACGCACGATTTGAAGAAATTCTAAACACACTCACCTGCGTCAAACGTGCATGTGACCACCACGCACTATATATGATCAATTGTTCATGCTAATTTTACTAGTAGCATTCATTGTACGGTCGGGGTCGTGCGAATAAGCAGCGAAAACGAGTGCAGAGCTGACACGTGACTCGCAGCTCTGCGACGGCGCCGACTTACTTCGCCCCGCCGTAATTCCACGTCACGATCGTTTTTACGCAAACATGCAACCGAGAATCCGGTCGGTCTTTTCCCCCAGCATCCTGCAAAATGTTTACCGAATTGAACATGTCGAAATAAGCCACCATGTTACCCAGCGAGCCCGCGTCTGAAGGTGCTCAGCCATCGCCTGTCCGCAAAAGCAAAATCGGCACATTCCGCGTGTCTACTGTGGACGACTTCAGTTCCAGCACCCGCAATGAACGTATTCGGCGAAGGTCCGGACTTCCATCAACAGCCTGCCAGACATGTCGGTCTAGGAAGGTGAAATGCCATGTCTCCGTTGTTCAAGAAGGATCTTCCACACTCGGAGAGCAATCCCAAACCCCACGGTGTCAGGCATGCCAGCAAGCCGACATTGACTGTCGCTGGGACACAGTCGACAAGAGAAAAAGGCGAAAGTTGCAGAGCACAGATGATGCATCACAAGATGCCGAAACACTACCGATGGAAAACATCGTGGTCATCGGGGATGGCCAGCAGCCTCCTTCAGAGGAATCTCATGTTCACAACACCGCGGCAAGCCAACCTTCAGGAGGTGAGCATCTGAGCGGACATCCAGGAGAAAGGAGCGCACAAATAACGGACAATCTGAATGGAATTCATGTCAGCGTGCCTAAGCTGGGAATCAGGGCATATGGGGAGCCATCCGAAGTGCACTCAGAGATGCAGCCTCCGTCCAGGGAGTTATTTTCGTTCGACAACATGGACATGTCGTATGACTGGTCGGAAATTCAAGATCTGGTGCTCGATTTCGATGGAATGGAAAACGTCAGCAACATCAACTGGGACAATATCCTCGCCGACCGACAGTCAGATGATCCTGCAGCAACGCCTAGGCCTCCGGCCAAAGCCATGCGACTGCGACTGTATCGACGATTCGGGCCCACTGCTGTTCTGCCCGGATTGAGAAAGCTCTCTATTGCCGTCAACACTCGATCTCCAGAAGGGAGTGGCGAGTCCGATGCTAGTAGCCGACCTGGAACTTCGATGACGCTGTACTCTCGAAGGGTGAAGGCAACGCATCCGTCACCAGGTACGCCAGGGTCTGATGATTCGCCTTATGATCTACCTCTGGAGGGTATTCGTCAAATAGCCGAGGTATTCTTCAACCGGCTGGCTTGTTACTTCCCATTCGTTGAGCCGAAGATTCTGGATGGTCATGTTCGCTCAGGACAGGCGTCTAGTTTGTTGATGAACGCCATCGCAGCTTTGACAATGAGGTTTTGTCCCGTTGAATTGTCGCCAGGCACAGTGGATGTAGGCGCAGACAGCCCATGGCGAAATGGGACCTATTTTCTGAAACGTGCCAAAGAGCAGCTTGTTACACTTCTAGCCATACCCACCACAGACATTGTGTCTGGAATCTTGATCCTTGCTTGGGCGGAGTTCGGGGACAACAACGAAGCTGGTAAGCAAATTTTGTCCGGTATCAATCAATGCGAGACGAAGATCAAAGGCTGACAAGGATCTCAGGACTATGGATGCTCTCTGGTATGGCTATCCGAATGGCTCAGGATATGGGGCTACATCGATGTCCTGAGAAGGAAGCGAACCCTTCCAGCGTTGCTTTCTGGGATCGATCGCCTCTCAGTCCAGACGGCAAAGGTCTTCTTAGCGATGAGATGTCCAAACTTCATCAAGCTAAATCCAAACTGATACTGTTCTGGACAGTGTTCTTTCTGGATGTATTTGTATCCTTGCTGACTGGTAGACCGCCCACTCTGAAACGCTCAGAGGTCGAAGTGCCAATTCCGACAACAGACGACATGAAAGCCGCACAGCTCGACTTCCAGGAGCACGTGTCAATGAAGAACAAGATATTCCCTGAGATCGCGCGATTTATGCTGCTCTACTCAGAAGCAGTTGAGCTTCTAAATCAGACACGGAGTGAAGAGAACACAGAGGCCTCCACGACTTCAAATGAATCATCCCAAAACTCAAAGTTGGAGAGGGTCAGAGACCAGATCATGAGCCTATACCATTCCCTTCCTCCAGATCTAGCCTTCAGCATCGACAACTACAAAGCTGCCAGTGTATGTAGGCAGGCGGGACAGTTCTTGATGCTTCATGTCTACTTCTACACTTTCACAATACTCTTGTCAAGAAAGGGATCATCAGCAGATGAGTATAACAACTCGCCTCAGCCACAAGCCGTCTTGGTGGCGTGCCAAAAGATTGTTCAAATGCTCAATACCGCCGAGCTCATCGACACAACTGGGTATCTTTCTGTTCCGTTTATCAACCAGGGCTTGTTCGTCGCGGCATCAACTATCCTGGAGGAGCAGCAGTCTAACCAGAATCGGCCCCAAGACTTGTTTTCTCTGGTTAGCGGCACAGATGTCGAATATCTCTGCAAAAAGCTGCAGGAGATGTCCCACTACTTCAGAGGCACCGGTGTGACCCTTGCGGCACTGGAACGCAAGAGACGAGAGGTCGCGGCCAAAACCACAAAGGGCAACAACTCGAGCGAGGATGAAGAGTCTGACGAAGAAAAGAATGAGGTCGTTCAGTTGAGCGATGGTGGCATCGTAAACCGATACTCGATACCAGAAGAGGGAAGCTAATTGTCGGTTCATCATGAGATACCTAGTTGAGAAGAATCATTTAGGACGCGGAAAAATGGGTCGGATGTTGACACAAGGCGGGGAGGTCTACATATGCATAGAACATTTCCAACAAGAGAGTCTGCTTAGTATTGTCAAATAGTAAGAGATATGTAAAAGAGTTTTGCTGTTCGGGCAGTGTTATTTAGCTATCCAGGCAGTATTCATACACACACAAATATATTACCTATTTCTGAAGTAACTATATTTCCTATTCTAGCTTTTTTTATTATTATTATTATTACTATCGTCATCATTATTATTATCATTAGTATTATTATTATTATTATCATTATTATCACTACTTCTATTATTCCCTCTATAATCACAAATTATAGTGGACACTACCTAGATAGCTAAGTAACACTACCTAACTTAGAAAACACATGCTAAGAAGCGACCTGCAGCTAGCCCTTGCCCCCACTTTCCCTATTTAGTAAATCTGAGCTATATGTGTGTGTGTGTGTATTTATTTAACGTCTGTGGTGCCTTAGAACTAAGTAAAAGACGCTCTAGTGTCTATTTATTCTAAGTATATATATAGATTAGGGTAGAATAATAAAAGAGATTTAAAAAGTAAAGTAAAATAAAGTCCTACTATTTTAATTTATCTTATTTTTATACTATATAGTATACTCTAATAGTAGATCTATAAGATATTAATATATTAGTTATTTTTAGACTATAGTATATTAAATACTCTAGAGGTAATAGTTTTAGTACTTTATATATTATATAGAGTAAGTAGGGGATACCCTCCTATATTATATATAATATATAGGGAAGAAATATTTAATATTAATATATATATTCTCTACCTACTTTAGCTTACTAAGGTAAGGGGAAATATATAAGATTAATACTAATAGTTTTAAGTAAGTTAATAAAAGTAGTGCTAATAATATAATATAGTATATAAGTTTAGATTATAATTAGTCTTTTATATTAAGGTATCTATCTTTTAAAGTAAAGAGAGTATATCTTTATATTAACTATATTCCTAAAGTGAAGAGAAATAGGTTTATATAGTAACTTATAAATTTAGTTATATTTAGCTAGCTTAAGCCTTATATAGGGGTTAGAGGTATTAAGAAGTTTAGGTAGGGTAGCTATATTATATAGCGTATAATTTTATTACTATAGTAGTTAGGTATTTTTAATAAACTTCTCTTAGTTTTTACTAAGTTATTTCTAGATAAATTTATATTAGCTAAATTAAGGTACTTTATATTAGTTCTTTTTATAAAAGAGTAGGTATACTAATATCTTATATTTACTATAGGTATAGTAAAGCTTTATATCTTTATATCAGAAATATTTATAGTAAGTAGTGAAGTCTTTATAGCTACTTCTAGCTACTATAAGATAGTATAAGTCCTATTAGTATAGTATTTATATTTTAAGAGTTAGTTTTAAATTAGTATATAACTTTAGTCTATTATAACTAACTAGGCTATTTATAACCTATTAGATATTAAAAGTGTAAGCTCTTAATTTCTTAATAAGTCTCTTTATATAGCTAAAGGTAGCTATATATATAAGAAGATCTATTTATTTATATTTTATATCTTTTTTAATAAGTTTATTTATTAGTTTATTTCTTTTAATATCTTTATATTCTAAGACCTATTAAACTCTAATTAGTATTAGTATTATTATTATAATCTCTCTAAAGTTAAGTATAGCTTTTTATAAAGAAGTAGTAGAGGCTCCTCTGAGGTAGTATATTACTACTTTATTATCTAAGTATATTATAATATTATTTATTAGGTTTAGCTATATAGTAACTTATAATCTAGCTTTAGTAACTTCTATTTTAGCGTTATATACCTCTATATTTAGTAGTAAGTAGTAGCTTATATAGATAACCTTATCTCTATAAAATATAGTATAGCTATATCTTATTTATATAGGTTATAGTTATAATCTATCTATATAGATAACTAACTAGTTATTATTAAGTGTTTCTAGCTACTCTTAATACTTTATAATAGCTTCTTCTTTATTTAGCTTTAGTAGGTAAGGTTTATTACTATATACCTATAGGTAGAAGACTAGTCTAAGAAACTTAATAATTTCTAGTAAGAGGTCTATAAGGTTAGTAGGTTATATAGTATTATCTTTATTTCTCTATAGCTTATAGCTAGCTACTTAAGTAATTAGTAAGTAGTTCTTATTTAGAGTTCTAAGTCTTAAGAAGTATTTCTATTAAGCTAAGTTAAGGAGGTGTTCTATTAGTAATATACTAGATTCTTATATAAGTATAGGAATTAGTATAGTTTTCTAAGCTAGTATATATCCTCTTATAGTAGTATTAAGTACTATTTAAAGTTTATTAACTTAGTTTTATAAGCTATATTATACTTAGACTATATCCTATTCTTCTATTTTACTATAGGTTTATTTAGTCTAAAGTACTATATTCCTAAGCTAAATAGGGCTTTAAAAATAGCTATTATATATATTACTTTTCTTATAGTATAAGGTAATATACTAGTATAAACCTTATTTAGGCTCTTAATATAGTTAGTAGTAGCTTATATTATATTTGCTTTCTCTTTAATATAATACTTAAAGCTTAGTTTACTATTAAACTAAACCTTAAATTATCTTATAGTAGGCTTTAAAGTAATTATATACTCCCTATAGGTAATTATAAGTTTATAGTCCTCTTTTTATTAGGAGAAATATTATACTTCTATTTTAGTAGGGTTAAAATATATTTTATACTACTCTTTAAAAGCTATAGTTTAGTTTAGTAGTTCTTATATAGTATTATAGCTTTCCTCTAAGGTTTTCCTTATATAGAGGATTTTATAGTTATTTATATAACTAAATCTATACTCTTAAGGCTTAATTTTATAGATTAAAGCTATATAGATAAGGTAAAGAATAAGAGAGGTAGGTAAGCTTTATAGTAGCTTATACTTAAGTAGCTCTATCTCTATAGTATAGCCCTTAAAGTATATTTTAGTTTATTTTTAAGTTATAAAAGATTTAACCTATTTAATTAGATTTAGTAGCTAGCCTTATTTCTTTATACGTAAATAGAAATAGGTATAAACTACTAAGTTAAAAGTGCTCTAAATATCTATAGTAATTAGGGTATATATAAGTTATCTATCTATTACTACTTTAATATTATATATAAGTAAGCTAATTATATCTATTTTAGATCTCTTTAGTAGTACTCTTATAACCTATAGGTATAAAACCTTATATTAGACTATAGTATTAGCTATTCTTTTTACTTAAAGTCTCTTTAGACCTTTACTAATTATTAATAGTAGTGAAATTAAGTATTAGCTTTTTAGGGTATTAGTATCTCTACTAACTTTTAGTATTATTATACTTTAGTATTATAGAAGATTTTAAGGTAATACTTAATCTCTATATATTACTAATAAAATATAGTAATAATATATTATAGGTATAGTTATACTACCTAAAGTATTACTATTATAATTTTATTAACTCTTAGTATAGTATTACTTACTTTAAGTATAATAGATTAAACCTCTTCTTATAGGATAGTATTATCCTATAGAATAACTTACTATAGTATTACTAATATACTAAGGTTAACCTTAATATACTTAGTAATATATTTAAAGAGTTTACTCTATAAGAAGTATACTTTCTTAGTAGGTATATAGATATAGTTTTCTCTATTCTATAGAGGAGGAGATTTAAATTAGGTTTTATATTTTACTTAACTTATAATCTTAAAAAGGTCTTTATTATTCCTAATACCCTCTATTACTTTAGCTTATTATATAATCTTAGCTTTATAAATAGCTTTATAAAAAAGCTTTTAAAGTTCTTTAGTTTTCTCTAAATACTTATCCCTTCTTTTTAATATATAATAGTTTTTCTAAAGGTTATAGTATTTATTATTCTATTAATAGATAGAGGTATTCTTTAAATTTCTTTTCTTTTTAGCTACTACTAATATAGTATAGAAAATTATAAAAATATCTCTTATAAACTTATTAAGATTATCTTTAGTTTCTAGGGATAAATTAAAAACTTATAAAAAGTTCTTAATCTCTTCTATAAAACGTATAATATAGTTTCTAAGTAAGTAGTATTTAGGTATATTAGTTACTTATAGTTTAGTATTAAGATTTAGTATACTAGAAACTATTAAGATAAATATATAGTAATCTAAGTTTATATACTAATAGCTTAATACTTATATTTTAACTAATAGTAGGTTTATTATAATAAAGTTAAAAATATTTCTAGTATTATATATTTACTTTTTAGGGTTATTTATAACTATAAGGTTATATTATTTAACTTAGTATTAGAACTATAATACTCCTATATTTAGTTTAGTACTTAGCTACTATACTAAGTATATAATATTAAAGTCTCCTACTATAAATAACTTAGCTAGTAAGGTTTATTACTTAAGTGTAGTTAAAATATATAGTTTATTACTATCTCTATAGATATTAAGGTAAAGAATATTATTAATAGTAAGTCTTATTATATCCTAATATAACTAGAGTGTAATTTAAGTTATACTAAGATATTAGTGTAAATCTTTAATATATATAAGAACTTATAGATAATTATTATAGTATATCTAGGTGAGTTTTAAGCTATATAGTAAGTATTTAGTAATTATATAAGTTTTATTTAATTCTTTATTAGGGTTAGTATATATAAAGACCTAAGGCTTCTATATAAATATTAGGTTAGTATAAGCTTTATACCTATATAATAGCGTGAGGCTATATATATCTAAATATCTAGTAATATTTACTTAAAAAACTATAAATCCTCTATTTATTTAGTAAGGAGGTAATTAAGGTTCTAAGCTCTATAAGAGTAGGGGTAATACTACTTTTAAAGTAATCTTCTCTTAAGGCTTTAAAGATATTAAACTTTACTTTTTTAACTAGTAGTAAAAAATAGTTATAGCTTTATATCTTAGTTAGTAATATATATTATATTTATCTTATAGGGTGTCTTATAGCGTTATTTTCCTCTATAATTTTCTTAGCTTTTATATTTTTCTAAATAATATTCTTCCTCTAAGCTTTAATAAGATATATAATTTTACTATAGTCTCTCTTTAGCTTTAGTAGGTATTTATTATTAATACTCTTATAATCCCTTTTATAATTAGTATATTAGGTTAGGAGTTAATAGTCTTTATATACTTTTTCTAAACTATAGTTATAATAGTATTAGTTCTTTTAGTATAGTTTAAGCTTATACTAGTTAAAGTATTTTAAGTACTAGTTAATATTTATTTTTAGTTTAAGCTTAATAGCGTAGTTATTATCCTATAGAGTAAACTACTTAACTAGAGGTATCTTTTTAAAGGTAATAATCTAAGTTTATAGGGCTTATCTACTAGTATAAGTAGCTATTATATATTTTATAGGCTTAAGTTTTAACTACTAGAGGACCTTATTAGTAAAGATTAGCTTTATATTAATAGGTTCTCCTCTAAAGTTAGGGGTTATAGTTAGGATATTATAAACTATATATATAATCTATATCTTAGGTTATTTAATAATACTTATACTAAGTAGTTTAAGTAGCTTAAGGCTACTACTAAATATCCTCTATTAAGCTCTATTAGAGTTTAAAATAAGTATAAAATTAGTCTAAATCCTAGTTATCTTTATAATATTACTACTCTATAGTTTATAGTACACTTTAATCTCTTTATAAACTATTAATAAGTATATATTCTTAGATCTAATATCTTTTAGGATTTTAATAAAGAGTTTATTATCTATAAGTTTAATATTCTTAAGCTATTAAACTCTATTTTAAGCTATAACTTAGCTTTAATTAAGCTATATATTATAAGTTACTATTAAGTTTTAAATACTCTATTTACTATTTTTATAGTTAGTATACTAGGCTACTCCTAGCTAGAGGTTAATTAAGTTTCCTCTAATTTTAATATTCTTAATAGTAGGGTTATTAATAAGGCTAGCAAATTCTAGTTATTATATATAGAAGTTATAATAGAGAGCTATTATAAAGATCTTCTTAAAGTACTTAGCTATTTTATAGTATTATTCCTCTACTCTTAGTATTATAAGATATACTTAGAGGCTATTAATAAAAGCTATTCTAATATAGTTAAATATATCCTAAAGGTGAGTAATTTCACTTAACTCCTATATAGTAGGGGTTTAGCTTTAGTTTATTATTAGTTCCTATATAGATATATTATATATTACCTTTTAGTAGTCTAGTAGTAGTAGTATACTTCTAAAGATATTTAGTAATAAGTTCTATATAACTTATTTTCTCTTAGTTTTAGATAGTAAAACCTCTCTGAGAAGTTATTAAGAAGGGCTTAAGTCTATAAGGGTAGTAGCGTTTAGTAGCTATAACCTTATAAGTAGTAGGATAAGCTAGAATTATATTATTAGTATAGCTAGAGGCTTAGTACTAGCTATTTCTTTATTTTTAGCTATAGCTAAAGAAAAGTATTATAACCTATAAATAAGGATAATAGTTAGTTAACTTACTTTAGGTATTAGGTAGCTAGGATAAGATATTTATACTATAGGATTATAGGAATAGTAAGAACTTACTTAGAAATAGAAGAACTATAGTATAAGTTATATAATAATAAGATAAGACTAAGTAAATAGTATAGACTACTAAGTACTTAATAAGGACTACTAAGTACTTATTAATAATTACTAAGTACTTATTAGTACTTAGTTAGGAATTAGTAACTAAATAAAGAAACTATTTAAGATTTATATATAGTATAACTTAAACCTTACTTAAGGTTAGACTTCTATAGCTCTTTAGTAATTAACTTAATATTTATCTTTATAGATACTTTTAGTTTACTTTTATTATGAATTACTTATTAAGACTAAGACTAATTACTTTAGTCTCTAAAGATCTAATTTATAACTAGTTTATAACTTATAACTTAAACTATAACCTCAGTATACTATTATAATATATTAATCTTTAGCTTCTATTAGTAAATCTTATTATTAGATAGTTAACTATAACACTTTAATTACTCTTATTTAGTAAGTTAACTATTAATACTTATTAATAGTAAAATAATAAGTATATCTTTATATACCTCTACTAAGTTATTTATTCTAAAAACCTCCTCTTCTTTATAGTAGTTAGTCTAAAACCTAGTTAAAGAACTTAAAGGAGCCTTTATAGTAGTAGATTTTAATAATAAAGTAACCTTAAAGAAAGATACTTATAAATACCTTTAAACTAGAGTTAAGAAAAGAGATAATAATATTACTAAAGTTTAAACTATATATAATAATACTACTATAGAACTTTAAAGCTTTAAAGAAATAATATAATAACTAAGAAATAGCTTTTAGTATATTATAAACCTAAAAAATAAAGTTATCTAACTTAGAGGATAAAATAGTAATATTAATATTAAAGAATTCTAAAAAGAAATCTATACTTTATATATAGCTACTAATATTATTATAACCCTTACTAGAGGATAATAAAAACTTAAATTTAGTACCTTAATTATTTATAATAGTACTTCTAGATAATTTAAGTTATTCCTAATCTAAATTAAGAACTATTAGAATTTCTACTATAGAGATTTTATTAACTAAACTAAGAAAATTATTTATATTATTACTTATTTATAAGGATAAACTTTTAAATAGTTTAAACCTATTTAGAAAGAGTTCCTTAAGTATAAAATTTTAGATAAATACTTTACTAAAACCTATAATATCTATAGTAACTTTAAGGGATTTAAAAATACTTTCTACTCTCTCTTCTAAAACTCTAATAAGAAATAATAAACTAAGAGAAACCTTATATAGCTATAATAGATAAAGTTAATTAAAGAATATATTACTATATTTAGATAACTTAGTATCTAACTTAACTTTACTAAAGAAACTAAGATCTTTATATTCTATTAAGAACTTAAAAATAAAGTTAAAAATAAGATTATTAAGATTAACTATCTTAAAGACTTTTTTTAGTATACTAACTTTATTATTAAGATTAATAACTAACCTTTTAAATACTATAAAGAAAAGGGTAAAAAATAATAAGAACTAAACTTTAAATATAAGTATTAATAGTAGCTTTAGTAGAAGTTTAGTCTCTAGTAAAATAATAATAAACCTTATAATAACTAGAGTAATATTTATTAAAATACTACTTATAGATAGTATAGTAAACTTATAGATCTTAATATAATAACTAAACTTAATAATAAGAAGTTATAAAACCTTAAGTATTATAACTATAATAAATAAGGATATATTACTAGAAACTATAAGTAGTTTAAAAAGCTTCCTTAGAAGCTAATAACTAAATAACCCTAATAGGTTAATATTATTACTAAAATCCTATATATATCTTAGTTATAGATTAGATACTATAATAATAACTACTAGATTTATTTTAAAGATAAGGAAATATTAGGATACTACTTAAAGGATAGTAACTTTAGATAATCTAGATATAATATAACTACTTTAGATATATATCTAAGAACTTTAGTAATAATATATATTAGTAATAATAAGATTTAAAGAAAAACTAAAGAATAACTAGATAAAATATTCTAAGTATAGTAACTTAAATTAGTTCTTAGTTTTATTTTAAAAATAACTAATAACTAAGGTTAAACTAGTTATAAACTCCTAAATTAAACTACTTATATAATATTAAAAGAATAAATAAGAGAAGAATTTAATAATAAACTAGATTACTAGTATAACTTCTTAGAAGAATAGTAACTATTTAACCTTATAAATAACTAAACTTTTAGAAAAAGAGAAGGTTTTTCTTATAACTTAGATAAACTTTATAATATTATATATTAATATATTTAGATAGAGATTACTTATAGGCTTACCCCTAATATAGATAATATTAGTTCTAAAGAGGAATCTAAGAAAGATAATATACTTAAGTAAATTATATATAAGTAAATTAACCTATATAATAATAAATAGTTTATTAAACTTTATAGTATACCTAATATAAGACTAAGAATATATTATATCTTATAACTTAGAACTAAAGATTACTTCTACTTTAAAATTATTAACTCTAACTATTAATACCTCTTTTAAGTATAATATTTCTTTAATTACTATAAAATCTATATAAGAGATAAATATAACTACTATTTCTAACCTAGGTAATATAATAATAGTTCCCTATAAAACGTCTATACTATATATACTCTTACTAAATAGGAATTTAGAAAGTTTAATAGTAATATTACTATATTTACTCCTAGTTAATAATTTCTTATAGAATACCTCTATAATAAATAGATAAAATAAGATAAATATTAATATAATAAGTATTAGATCTACTATAAGGAAAAAGTATATACCTAGAGAATTATAAAGAATAAACCCTAACCTCCTTAGGTTAAATATTATAAAAATAACTTTATAAAAGTATAATAAGAAGGGAAATAAATTACTTATTTAGGATACTTAGAGTAATTAAAAAACTAAACTTACTTACTAATATAAAACTATAATAAGTAATAAAGAAAAAGTTTATTTACTAAATATTATAAAGATATTAAAGTAATATAGAACTTAAAGTTACTATTAATTAATAGATAATATTTATACTAATTAATAGTAGAGCTAAAGTAAACTTTATTACCCTTTAAACTATTAATAAATTAAAAGTACTATAGAGAGGAAAAGAATAACTTTATTAATTATATATAGTAGAAAGAGAAGAATTTAAATATAAAAGAGGTACTATTTATAATAAGACTATACCTCTTAAGATAAATTACCTAAATTAGAAAAAAAGAATTTAATTTAATATCACTAATTTAAGAATATATAATATAGTATTAAGACTACTTTAGTTATAAATAAGTAACTTATAGATAGATTAAAGTAAAGGCTAACTCTATTAGGACTATAATAATTTAGTCTTTAAATAGCCTTATTAAAAATAAGCCTTAAATAAGCTAATATAATAAAGAATTATAAGATAATATATTTATTACTTTAAGGTAAAATAAGCTACTTTATAACTATTAATAATAATAGATCTTAAATAAAAGAATAATCTATTTCTATTTATTTTAGAAGAGTATAAAGTTTATAAGAAACTTTTTATAGTTAAATTAAAAACTAAACTACTTAAATATACTAACTTTAATTATAAAATCTCCCTTAAAAAAGGAAAAGAACTATAATTTAATAAGATTTATAGATTTAATTTAATAGAAATAGAAGTTTTAGATAAGTACTTTAAAGAAAACCTTAGGAAAGGTTATATTAAACCCTTAATATTATTAGTAGGAAGCTTTATTTTATTTATACCTAAGAAGAATAGAAAACTATAGCTATATATTAACTATTATATACTTAATAAAATAATAATTAAAAACTAATACTTATTACCCCTTATAGATAAGATAAGATAACTTCTATATAGAGCTAATTAATTTATAGCTCTTAACTTTAAAGGGGTTTATAACTTAATTTAAATAAAATAAGGTAAAAAATAGAAAACTACTTTTTAGATATAAAAAGGATATTTTAAGTACCTTATTATACTTTTTAGTCTTATTAATATACCTATAATATTCTAAAATATAATTAATATA
>NW_025544759.1:0-8430 GCF_011800055.1 Colletotrichum gloeosporioides | reverse complement strand
TAAACTCTTAGTTAAACCTAAAAAAAGTAAATTTTATATATAAAAAGTAGAATATTTTAGATTTATTATTACTTCTAAGAAGGTTTATATATTAGGAAATAAAGTTAAAGTTATTAAGGAATAGCTAATACTTAATAACTTTAAAGAAGTCTAAAGATTCTTAGGTTTTATTAACTTCTATTATAAGTTTATTAAAGATTATAATAAGATTAATATAGCTTTTATTAGCCTTAGCTATAAAGATATACCTTTTATATAGGAAAAACTATAATAGATAGTATTTTAGATAATTAAGGACCTTATTACTAGTAAACCTATCCTAATTATTTTAGACCTAATAAAATAATTTAAAGTAGAGCTTAATATATCTAACTATATAATTAGAGTATAGCTATTATAATAAGACCTAAAAGGATAACTATACCTTTATACCTTCTTCTCTTATAAGTTTTATAGACCTAAGCTTAACTACTAAATCTATAATAAAGAACTTATAGTAATTATTAAAGTTTTTAAAGAATAAAGACTTAAACTTTTAGGAATAATTTATAAAGTACTTATATATTTAAACTATAAGAATCTCTTATATTTTATAACTTTAAAAGTACTTAATAAATAATAAATCTAATAATTAGAATTCCTCTTAGAATTTAACTTCTAAATAATCTATTAAAAAGGATTAGATAATAGTAGAGTAGATGTTTTTAGTTAATAACTAGACTATAATATCCTAATACCTAAAGAAACCTAAATAATCCTTAAATAATAAGGTAATAAAGACTTAAAACTAGTAGCTAAACTCTTAATAATAGTTAGATAATCTAGTATTAACCTACTTAGTAAGCTAGATAATAAAGTAATTATAGAGTTTTATACTTACTCTATATATAGTTACTAAGGAATTATAAAAACTTAAAAATAACTATAATAATAATATAGAGAAAAGGTTATAAGAAAACGTATAATAAAATTAATTAAGGATTATAAAGTATATTTAAAAAGTAAAACTACTTAATATTAACTTTATAGTATACTATAACCTTTACTTATATTATAAACTATTTAGTAATCTATATCTTTTAACTTTATTATTAAACTACTAAAGTTATAAAAACTCTTTATAGGAGTATACTTTAATAGTATTCTTATTATAGTAAACTAACTTATAAAATATACCTACTTTATCCTATATAAAGAAGTAAGTAATATTAAAGAATATATATATACTTTCCTTAAATATATTATTACTAACTATAGTATACTTAAAGAAATTATATTAGATAGAGATAAGATCTTTACCTCTAAGTTTTAGAAGTTAATTATAGTATAACTTAGTATTAAATAATTAATATCTACTATATTCTACTTATAGATTAATAAATAAATAGAATAAATTAATTAAATCTTTAAACCCTATCTTTATATTTATATTAATTATAATTAAGATAACTAAATTATACTTTTATTAATTATTTAGTTTATTTATAATAGTATAATTAGAGAAAGTACTAAGAAGTCCTCCTTCTATCTTAACTATAGTTTTAAATTAATTACTTATAGAGAACTCTAAATAAGTTTAGTTATAGTTAAAGCTACTACTTTAATATAATAAATTAAGGATATCTAAGATAATATATATAAAGAACTTAAATTCATCTAATAATAAATATTAAAATTTAGTAATAAATAAAGGATTAAGGGATTAACTTTAAAAGAGGGAAATAGTATCTATTTTATATAATAAAATATTAAAATAAAATAACTAAGTAATAAACTTAATTATAAAAAACTTAAACCTTTTAAAATCTTATAAGTTATCTTATTAGTTAACTATAAGCTTAAACTCCTAGAAATTATAAAATACTACTTAATATTTTATATTTTACTTCTTAAGCTAGTATTATAAGGATTATAAATAAATAACCTTATTATTATAGAAGATAATAAACTAAAGTATAAAGTAGAAAAGCTATTTAACTACTAATATAAGGATAATAAATAGGAATACCTTATTAAATAGAAAAACTATAGATATAAAGATAATATATAAGAACCTAATAATAACTTATTTAACTATTAAGATAAGATTAATAAGTATATTAGAATATTTAATTATATTAATCTTAGGGATAGTTTAAATTTATTTATAACTTTAGAAGAGTTTAAGGAGTATATAAAAAATACTAATAAAAAAGAAAAATAGATATAAAAAGAAATATAATAGAAATAGAGAGAAGTTAAGAAATAAGGGATATAACTCCTATTAGTATAAGTATAACTAAGAGGACACTTTAGACTAATATAATAGGAAAATATATCTATTTAATTAGGAATACTAGAATATAACTAAGGTTCCCCTAATAAGAAATTTAGAATATTAGGATTCTAATTAAGAATAGAATTTAAGTCTAATACCTTAAAACTACCTATAGACTAAACCTCTAATATAGAAGACTCTATAGAAAAAACCTTAGATACCTCACCTTCTTCTATAACTACTAATATCTCTTTATAACCTTTTTTAAAGATTATTCTCTTTACTTTATAAATATAATCTAACTTTATAAGTACTTTATTTACTTTAGTTTATACCTTTTATAATACCTCTATTCTCTTATAAAATAATTCCTTAGTCTCCTCCTCTTTATTATCTAGATAATAAGACTTTATTATTAATTACTCTATTATAACTAGTTAGCTAAAGAAAGAAAAACCTAAAATAGATACTATTTTATACTAGTAAATTATATTATTAGAAGTATTATAGGAATAATAAGTACTACTAATAGTAATATACTCCTTATAAATTAATAACTTAGGTAATATCTTATAATAAAGCCCTTTTAAATAATAGTAATAATAAAGTATAACTTTAAAACTATTCTTAGTAATATTAAGAGAATAATAATAGTAATAAAGTATAGAAATTATAGGATTTTTAATAATATAACCTAATATAGTGTTAATATTATAAGTAAGATAAGAAGTATAATTAATAGATCCTTAACTTAAAACTAATAACCTACTTATATTAGGTCTTAAGGATAAGACCTTTAGAGAGGGGACCTAATATTATAATCTATAAATAAAGATAATAGTTAGTTAACCTACCTTAGGTATTAAGTAACTAAGATAGGATATTTATACTATAAGATTATAGGAATAGTAGGGACTTACTTAGAAATAGAAGAACTATAGTATAAGTTATATAATAATAAGATAAGACTAAGTAAATAGTATAGACTACTAAGTACTTAATAAGGACTACTAAGTACTTATTAATAATTACTAAGTACTTATTAGTACTTAGTTAGGAATTAGTAACTAAATAAAGAAACTATTTAAGACTTATATATAGTATAACTTAAACCTTACTTAAAATTAAACTTCTATAGCTCTTTAGTAATTAACTTAGTATTTATCTTTATAGATACTCTTAGCTTACTTTTATTATAAATTACTTATTAAGATTAAAATTAATTACCTTAGCCTCTAAAGATCTAATCTATAACTAGCTTATAACCTATAACTTAGACTATAACCTCAGTATACTATTATAATATATTAATCTCTAGCTTCTATTAGCAGACCCTACTGTTAGATAGCTGACTATAATAAAAAGGAAGAAAATAGGTGGTATTAGTATAATTAGTGTAGGTTAGTATAACGCACTAATAGTATGTGCTAAGAAAAATATAAAGGAGGAGAAGTTGAATCTGAGCTATGTGCGACCTTATGCAGCTGTAAAGTTAACTTCTCCTGCTTTTTAAAGCATGATGTTAATATTTCACGCTGCTATTGGGTTCATAAGTCCTTCTGATGCATATTTTAGGATATCTATCACTATACCTCCGGCGTTCGATTACCACGAGCTGATTCAACCTTTCATCACGAGACCTCGGCATCGGCGATGGGCTCCCAATATGACGCTGAAGCCCCTGCGGACACGGCTTCTTTCGCAGCAATTCTCTTCGACATGGACGGGACTATCATCGACACGACCTCTGCCATTGTTGAGCACTGGCACAGGTGCGATTCACCGGAGTTCTGTGGATGTAATCACCTAAGCTGACTGCACTCCAGAATTGGAAACGAAATCGGCGTTCCACCTGAGACTATTTTGGAAACATCTCACGGACGACGAAGCATTGATACGTTGAAGCTGGTGGCGCCTCACAAGGCAAACTGGGAGTGTAAGACCCTTTGCGTGTTCTTTATTTAAAGCAGCGGCTGACTTGAGATTAGACGTCAAGGAGGTTGAAGCAAAGCTGCCGGAGCTATACGGGCATCTGGTAGAAGAGATACCCGGAGCTCGAAAGTTTCTTGAGGCTGTGGCGCAGTGTCCTAAACCGTGGGCTATCGTGACATCTGCGTCAGAGCCCCTCGCTTCAAGATGGATCTCGCAATTGTCACTCCCCGTGCCAGATCATCTTGTCACAGCAGAGCTGGTAGAGAACGGAAAGCCAGATCCTTCATGCTATGAACTCGCATTAAAGCAGCTTGACTTGGTAGGGCGATCGGATGAGACACTTGTTATTGAGGATAGCCCAGCGGGTATAATTGCGGCCAAAGCAGCAGGTTGCAAGGTTTTAGCGCTTCTGACGACTCACTCGGAAGACCAGGTATCTGCAGCAAAGCCTGACTGGGTGGTGAAGGATCTCCTGTCTGCTAAGGTCTTCCACTATCAAAATGGCAAGATAATTGTGAAATTTCACGATCACAAATAGGATAAGAACATAGCATTGCAAAGGACAAATTGGAAGAGTAGATGATTTTGAAGGCTTGATTCTCTGTAAATGCAAACTGCATTCGTTCACATGTCCTTGCATTCGAGGCATCGATTATGAAGCCCGGACGATGTGAGTCGCAGAATAAAGACAAGTATGGGCCGAGAGAGAACTCACAGCAGCACGGACGTTTCCGGATCTAGCATATGCAGATATCACCGACCGCGTATCATAACCGTCTGGGCTAAGGGCCGTAGTGAATGTATGGCACCCAGAGCGGTAAGATGATTTCGGTTCTTCTGATATCTCTCATGGACCTGAGATCCTCTCCGTGATGCGACATATCTTCTTCTTGGTCGCCATCATGCACCGCGTCTCTGACTTTGTCTGCCTTCTCCCCCTGCTTCAACTCCGCAATTACAGACGCCGCCCAGATGTCTCGAAGCTTCTTCGTAGCGAAATGCAAGCCACCACTTACGGACGCGTCTGATATCCCTTTTGTGGCCAGAAACTCGTACGTTAATCTCGCCATTTCTGAAGACAATTCATCGTCGACCTCCCACAGAGTCCCAACCACATGCCGAAAGCCTGACAGCTGGAATGCACTTGTCAGGTGAATGTTTTCGTCCACGAGGTCCTGGTTGGAGTTTTCGCTTGTCTTGCATGCCGACAGGTAGGCAAGGAACGGTGGGCTAGATGCAAGATTCTTCTCCATGAGACTCGCAGTGGTCAAAGGTTGCGTCCTCCAATCATCTAGCAGAATGTGGCTCTTGAGAGGGTCAAGCCGATTCGACTCTCCGTGTCCTGCAAAGTGGAAGATGCGGCAAGTCTCCAAAGCTGCTAAGACGTCTTTTTTAATAGAAGTGGGTTGCACGTATTTCAGCGAGGTCGAGTTGAAAACACCACGAACCACTTCAGTCTCGGCTGTTGCGTAGCGAAGGCTTGAGTGTGGTAGCCCGGGGGTTTCTCCCATTCCAATCAATACGACATCCGATCCGGATTCATGATAGTGCTGTTGACGAGATATCACAACAGCCTTCACAGACGAACTGTATGAGGATATAACCCTATCCATGGCGGTCTTGTGGCCTGGAGCTAGGTGGTATCCGGCAGCATGCAACGGAAACCGGACGAGAGGCCCGGTAGGGATCCAAACGACATGTGGCCAATTTTCGTCGATGCAATGCTTCGAGAAGCCTATACTGTCCAGTACTGGGCCAACCACTGAGTCCCAAAGCCACATGAGTGTTTTGAACGATCGGACGTCATCTGCGCGTCTTAAAACGTCATCTTTGGTGAGTTTCGGCAGTCCCAAGACGTGTATCCGAGACTGCTCTATAATCAGAGCATCGCAACGTCGCGAGCTGATGTTGATGATGATGATTGGGCCGTCCTCTGCAGCATCTTGCATCTGTCTTCCAGTCGCAGAACATAGAAACCTGTCGAAGCCCGGTTGCATGCGGATGTTGTCCAAAAGCACCGTCATTTCTGTGCTCGCCTTGTGACGTTTATCGGTGTCCGGAATCTTGAGCTGGCTTGACGGATCATCAAGCGATTCCAGTTCTCCAAACACGTCACGGTATGTGGGTTTGTCTAACTCGGCTCGGAGCTCAATAAAAGAACGGGCTAGTTGGGGATGCCTGTCCTCCAACAAGGAAAGATCGGTGCGCCTATCGTGGAAGAAGCTAGCTAGAACTCCACGGCCGGTCTCAAGAAGTTCGATGGCAGTGACGGGACTCTGATTGTCATTGAGTGCGATTGCTGCGGCCTCGGATGCAAATCCTACAACACGCGTCAAGAAGAATTGCTTATCTTCAGGCTGGAGAGACAAAGGCGCCGAAATGGGAATGAGGCCCACCGCAGTCTTAGCGTCTAAGTATGCCTCATGTTTATCTTAGTCCATGTATCCTTTTGGCAGAAGATGGTAAGCGGCGTATACCCGCGTGGTGATATCTGCTTGCTCAGAACCCAAGACCGTACGTAGGCAAGATCTTGCCTGATCTCGGTCGACTTCTTGACTTGTTTTGGAGAATCAGAGGTTGCGAGACGGTAGTCGGCTGGGCCTGGGCCCGAGGCCTGAACCCCGGCCCGAATCCCGTCTTTATGTAAGGGATCGGCTACACCACTTTATAGCCAGGCGCGCCCGGCGCTCATAGCTAGATTAATTAAGCCACTTCACGCAGGTTATAAGCCCTCTAAATACTTAAATCTATTTACTAGATAGTGAGGTTATTCCTAAGTAGCTATTAGGACTCTAACTTTATAGTTTAGTAATTACTATAGGGTAATTAATAGATTATTAAGTTACTAGAAGTAATACTTCTAAGTGGAGGTTATAGCTATTATGATATATATCCCCTACTTATAAAATCTCTTTAGCCCTTAAGCTACTAAAGTTAATAATTATTTAATAATTACTATAGTTATATAGTGATAACTACTTAATAAACGTCTAATAATTACTTATAACTACTCCTTAAACCTCTCTTAAACTACTGAATTAATCGAATAAATTAATATATCTTTAACTAGTAATCTAACTTTATCTTCTTTTAGCTTTACTAAAAGGGGATTATTTTAGACTAGCCCTCCCCCTTCTTCTACTATAGACCTTATAGCTAGAGCAGCTATATAGAAAGTAGCTAGTAAGGGATTAGATCTAGGAAGTCTAGTATATAATACTATCCCTAAGCTAACTAAAGCTATAAGCTTTAAACTATAGGAGATTAATCTTAAGAATACTTTTAAAGTAATAGGATTACTCTTCTACTTAATAGCTAAAGGGATATTAGTTAGATATAATAGAGATATAGTCTTTAAAGAAGATAAAGTAGCAGTAGTTAAGGATCTAAGCTTTTTAGGTGATCTAATACTTATAGGTTTTATACTTACTAAATAGTTATTTATAGAGAAAATCTAATATAATCTCTTAGAAGAAATAATTAATAATAATCTTTCTATTATAGCTTTAACCTTCTATATCTTTATTAAGACTAAAGAATATACTTAGAAGTTTAATAAGCTAGCTATAAGTAAAGTTTATAATAACTAGAATAGAATAACTAGAATTAACTATAGTAATACTAAGGATTTTATATAAAATCTTCACTTAACTTTTAATAAACTAAATAATTCTAATATAGGCTTATTAACTATAGCCCTCACCTATAGACTTATTTAGGGTTTTAGACGTTTTAATTAAATTAAAATAGACTCTATAGAGAATAACTTTATTATAAGGATTTAAAACTATAATAACTTTTTATAAGAACTTAGAAGCTTAAGCGAAAAGGAATAATATAAGTAAGCCTCCTAAAGTATTAAAGCTCTATTAAATAAGAAGAAGTTTACTACAAAGAGGTAAACTTAAGCTCCTAAGTCTAAGAGTATAGAACTATAGGATTTATATATTTCTTATAATATTAAGTGTTAGCACAGGTATAAGCGTATTCAGGGGCGTGGTATATGCGCCTATATAGTATAGGGTTATAGATGGGCTTATGTTATGATAAAAGGTGATAATCCTGAGCATTTATGGGCATTTAATCGTATAGATAATAATAAGGGAATCGATGTATTATGATGACTCTGGTTGTTGTTGATTGTGTAGTTGGCAGGTTGCTTCCTCTAGTAGGGAAAAGTAAGGGGAAAGATAATCTGAAACGCAACCTGCTAAACTGCTAATTACATAAGGTGCTTACGT